>NW_027315735.1:940175-1172675 GCF_026437365.1 Eucyclogobius newberryi | reverse complement strand
TCCTCTCCCCCCTCTCCTCTTCCTCTGCACCTCTCCTCTTCCTCTGCACCTCTTCCTCTGCACCTCTCCTCTTCCTCTGTACCTCTCCCCCCTCTCCTCTTCCGCTGCACCTCTCCTCTTCCTCTGCACCTCTCCTCTTCCTCTGCACCTCTCCTCTTCCTCTCCTCTTCCTCTGCCCCTCTCCTCTTCCTCTGCACCTCTACTCTTCCTCTGTACCTCTCCTCTTCCTCTCCTCTTCCTCTGCCCCTCTCCTCTTCCTCTGCACCTCTACTCTTCCTCTGTACCTCTCCTCTTCCTCTCCTCTTCCTCTGCCCCTCTCCTCTTCCTCTGCACCTCTACTCTTCCTCTGTACCTCTCCTCTTCCTCTCCTCTTCCTCTGCCCCTCTCCTCTTCCTCTGCCCCTCTCCTCTTCCTCTGCCCCTCTCCTCTCTCCCCCCTCTCCTCTTCCTCTGCCCCTCTCCTCTCTCCCCCCTCTCCTCTTCCTCTGCACCTCTCCTCTTCCTCTGCACCTCTCCTCTCCCCCCTCTCCTCTTCCTCTGCACCTCTCCTCTTCCTCTGCACCTCTTCCTCTGCACCTCTCCTCTTCCTCTGTACCTCTCCCCCCTCTCCTCTTCCGCTGCACCTCTCCTCTTCCTCTGCACCTCTCCTCTTCCTCTGCACCTCTCCTCTTCCTCTCCTCTTCCTCTGCCCCTCTCCTCTTCCTCTGCACCTCTCCTCTCTCCCCCCTCTCCTCTTCCTCTGCCCCTCTCCTCTCTCCCCCCTCTCCTCTTCCTCTGCACCTCTCCTCTTCCTCTGCACCTCTCCTCTCCCCCCTCTCCTCTTCCTCTGCACCTCTCCTCTTCCTCTGCACCTCTTCCTCTGCACCTCTCCTCTTCCTCTGTACCTCTCCCCCCTCTCCTCTTCCGCTGCACCCCTCCTCTTCCTCTGCACCTCTCCTCTTCCTCTGCACCTCTCCTCTTCCTCTCCTCTTCCTCTGCCCCTCTCCTCTTCCTCTGCACCTCTCCTCTCTCCCCCCTCTCCTCTTCCTCTGCACCTCTCCTCTCCCCCCTCTCCTCTTCCTCTGCACCTCTCCTCTTCCTCTGCACCTCTCCTCTCCCCCCTCTCCTCTTCCTCTGCACCTCTCCTCTTCCTCTGCACCTCTTCCTCTGCACCTCTCCTCTTCCTCTGTACCTCTCCCCCCTCTCCTCTTCCGCTGCACCTCTCCTCTTCCTCTGCACCTCTTCCTCTGCACCTCTCCTCTCCCCCTCCTCTTCCTCTGCACCTCTCTCTCCCCCTCCTCTTCCTCTGCACCTCTCTCTCCCTCTTCTCTTCCTCTGCACCTCTCCTCTCCCCCTCTCCTCTTCCTCTGCACCTCTCTTCCCCCCTCCTGCTCTCTAATGTAGTGAAGTAAAAATATCCACAGTAAAAGTATAAATAACTATAACATGTATTTAAATGCAGGACTTTTACTTTTGTTCTTTGTTACTTTGCACCACTGAGTATTATGGACAGAAACCTGAAAACTATCCACGTCCAAACGACATGAGACAAGCAAAGAAGCAGAACCAGTGAGAGAAGTGGCACTGGAGTATAAGTCGCACTGGAGTATAAGTCGCACTTGGAGTATAAGTCGCACTGGAGTATAAGTCGCACTTGGAGTATAAGTCGCACTGGAGTATAAGTCTCACTGGAGTATAAGTCTCACTGGAGTATAAGTCGCACTTGGAGTATATGTCGCACTGGAGTATAAGTCTCACTGGAGTATAAGTCGCACCGGAGTATAAGTCACACTGGAGTATAAGTCGCACTGGAGTATAAGTCTCACTGGAGTATAAGTCGCACTTGGAGTATATGTCGCACTGGAGTATAAGTCTCACTGGAGTATAAGTCGCACCGGAGTATAAGTCACACTGGAGTATAAGTCGCACCGGAGTATAAGTCACACCGGAGTATAAGTCGCATTTTTGGGGGAAATTTATTTGATTAAATTAAGACCAAGAACAGACATTTCATCTTGAAATGCAATTTAAAATAATGACTAATTAGAGAACAACATAGTGAAATCCACTGAATTCTTCTTCCTCTGTGTCACTTCTAAACAACTCCCCAAACTCTGGAGGAAGAGGAAGAGCAGATTCTTCTTCTGCGTCGCTTAGAGCCTAGAGCGCCCTCTTGTGGTGGCCAGTGTGAAAGTAATGAACAAAATGATAATGTGTTAATAATATATATATATATATATATATATATATATATATATATATATATATATATATATATATATATATATATATATATATATATATATATATATATATATATATATATATATATATATATATATATATATTTATATATCCATCATCCATCCATCTTCTGCCGCTTTATCCGGGGCCGGGTCGCGGGGGCAGCAGTCTGAGCAGGGACTCCCAGACTTCCTTCTCCCCAGACACTTCCTCTAACTCCTCCGGGGGGATCCCGAGGCGTTCCCAGGCCAGCCGAGAGACATAGTCTCTCCAGCGTGTCCTGGGTCTTCCCCGGGGCCTCTTCCCGGTGGGACATGCCTGAAACACCTCCCGAGGGAGGCGCCCAGGAGGCATCCGGAACAGATGCCCGAGCCACCTTAGCTGGCTCCTCTCGACGTGGAGGAGCAGCGGCTCTACTCCGAGCTCCCCCCGTGTGGCCGAGCTCCTCACCTTATCTCTAAGGGAGCGCCCAGCCACACGGCGGAGGAAACTCATTTCGACCGCTTGTATCCGCGATCTTGTTCTTTCGGTCACTACCCAAAGCTCATGACCATAGGTGAGGGTAGGAACGTAGACCGACCGGTAAATAGAGAGCTTTGCCTTTCGGCTCAGCTCCCTCTTCACCACAACGGTCCGATGCAGCGACTGCATCACTGCAGCCGCTGCACCGATCCGCCTGTCAATCTCACGCTCCATCCTTCCCTCACTCGTGAACAAGACCCCGAGATACTTGAACTCCTCCACTTGGGGCAAGGACACCCCACCCACCTGGAGAGGGCAAACCACCTTTTTCCGGTCGAGAACCATGGCCTCGGATTTGGAGGTGCTGATTCTCATCCCAGCCGCTTCACACTCAGCTGCAAACCGTCCCAGTGCATGTTGCAGGTCCGGGTTTGATGGAGCCATCAGGACAACATCGTCTGCAAACAGCAGAGATGAGATCCTGTGGTCCCCAAACCGGACACCCTCCGACCCCTGACTGCGCCTAGAAATTCTGTCCATAAAAATTATGAACAGAACCGGTGACAAAGGGCAGCCCTGGCGGAGTCCAACATGCACTGGGAACAGGTCTGACTTACTGCCGGCAATGCGAACACAGCTCCTGCTCCGGTCATACAGGGACCGGACAGCCCTGAGCAAAGGGCCCCGGACCCCGTACTCCCGGAGCACCCCCCAAAGGACACCCCGAGGGACACGGTCGAAAGCCTTCTCCAGATCCACAAAGCACATGTGGACCGGTTGGGCAAACTCCCATGAGCCCTCGAGCACCCGATGGAGGGTATAGAGCTGGTCCAGTGTTCCACGACCGGGACGAAAACCACTCTGCTCCTCCTGAATCCGAGGTTCGACTATCGGTCGGATTCTCCTCTCCAGTACCTTGGAATAGACCTTAACCGGGAGGCTGAGGAGTGTGATCCCTCTGTAGTTGGAACATACCCTCCGGTCCCCCTTCTTGAACAGAGGGACCACCACCCCGGTCTGCCAGTCCAGAGGCACGGTCCCCGAACGCCACGCGATGTTGCAGAGACGTGTCAACCAAGACAGTCCTACAACATCCAGATACTTTAGGTACTCAGGGCGGATCTCATCCACCCCCGGAGCCCTGCCACCGAGGAGTTTGCGAACAACCTCAGTGACTTCAGCTTGGGTGATGGATGAGCCAGCCTCCGAGTCCCCGGTCTCTACTTCCTCTTCGGAAGACGTGACTGAGGGATTAAGGAGATCCTCAAAGTATTCCTTCCACCGTCCGACGACATCCCCAGTCGAGGTCAGCAGGCCTCCACCCGCACCGTAAACGGTGTTGGTGAGACACTGCTTCCCCCTCCTGAGGCGCCGGACGGTTTGCCAGAATTTCTTTGGTGCCGACCGATAGTCCTCCTCCATGGCCTCCCCGAACTCCTCCCAGGCCCGGGTTTTTGCCTCTGCGACAGCACGAGCCGCGGCTTGCTTGGCCTGCCGATACCCGTCGATGACCTCCGGAGACCTACAAGCCAGAGCGGCCTGATAGGCCTCCTTCTTCAGTCTGACGGCATCCCTTACTTCCGGTGTCCACCACCGGGTTCGGGGGTTGCCGCCACGACAGGCACCGGAGACCTTGCGACCACAGCTCCGAGCAGCCGCATCAACAATGGAGGCGGAGAACATGGTCCACTCGGACTCAATGTCCCCAGCCTCCCCCGGGACATGGGAGAAGCTCTCCCGGAGGTACGAGTTGAATACCCTACTGACAGAGGGCTCCACAAGACGTTCCCAACAGACCCTCACAATGCGCTTGGGTCTGCCAAGTCTGTCCGGCTTCCTCCTCCGCCAGCGGATCAAACTCACCACCAGGTGGTGATCGGTTGACAACTCTGCCCCTCTCTTCACCCGAGTGTCCAAGACACGTGGCCGGAGGTCAGATGACACGACAACAAAGTCGATCATTGACCTCCGGCCTAGGGTGTCCTGGTGCCATGTGCACTGATGGACACCCTTGTGCTTGAACATGGTGTTCGTTATGGACAATCCGTGGCTAGCACAGAAGTCCAATAACTGAACACCACTCGGGTTCAGATCGGGGAAGCCGTTCTTCCGATCACCCCTCTCCAGGTGTCACTGTCATTGCCCACGTGGGCGTTGAAGTCCCCCAGTAGAACAACGGAGTCCCCGGTCGGTGCACTGTCCAGTACCCCTTCCAAGGACTCCAAGAAGGCCGGGTACTCTGCACTGCTGTTCGGCCCGTAGGCCGCCACAACAGTGAGAGACCTGTCCCCCACCCGAAGGCGGAGGGACGCGACCCTCTCGTTCACCGGGGTAAACTCCAACACGTGGCGGCTGAGCTGAGGGGCTATAAGCCCACACCAGCCCGCCGCCTCTCCCCGCGGGCAACACCAGAGAAGTGGAGCGTCCAGCCCCTCTCGAGGAGATGGTTCCAGAGCCCAAACTGTGCGTGGAGGTGAGGCCGACTATATCTAGTCAGTATTGCTCAACCTCCCGCACAAGCTCAGGCTCTTTCCCCCCCAGCGAGGTGACATTCCATGTCCCCAGAGTTAGTCTCTGTGTCTGGAGATCTGGTCGCCGAGGCCCTCAGATCTCTCTGCACCGGCCCCTTATGGATCCTCCTGCGGGTGGTGGGTCCACGGGAGGGCGGCCCCACGTCGCTCTTTCGGGCTGTGCCCGGCCGGGCCCCGTGGGGTAAGACCCGGCCACCAGGCGCTCGCCATGGAGCACCCATCCCAGGCCTGGCTCCAGGATGGGGCCCCGGTGACGCCGATCCGGGCGAAGTAAACGGCCTTGTTCTTGTTGTCATCATAAGAGGCTTCTGAACCGATCTTTGTCTGACCCGTCATCTAGGACCTGTTTGCCTTGGGAGACCCTACCAGGGGCATGAAGCCCCCGACAACATAGCTCCCGGGATCATTCGGGCACTCAAACCCCTCCACCACGTTAAGGTGTCGGTTCAAGGAGAGGATATATATATATATATATATATATAAATATATAATGGCGGCTAAGATAAGCGGGCATATGGATCAATACATGAGCACTGCTCGGAAAGGCATCGGCAAAAATTATATTATATAATATAATAATAATATCTAAGTATAAGTCCCACCCCGGCCAAACCATGAAAACACGTGCGACTTATAGTCTGGAAAAATACTGTAAGGACGTGTTTTCAATGTGAGTCATTTTCAAATGGGAAATTTCCCGATGATAAACGTGATTCAGAACGGTGGGAAAATCCACAGCCTCAGTCACTGCAGCCAGAGCGTGCTCGTGTTGCTATGGCGCTCCAAGTTCTGTTTTGTCATCCAGGGCACAGAGAAGTTTGGGCTCTGCCAAGACTTTTGCAATTATTTCTAAAAATACAGTTGGCGAGACAAAAAAGAGATTAGAAAGAACCACTCGAAATTCAAGGTTAAAGGAGACACATGATGGTGTCCCTCAGCATTAACTTGAGGTGCAGAGAAGTGAAATAAATGCAAACTATTAACTACATTTGCTTTAACGCAGCACCGCACACTTGGAGTTGCTGAGATTGACTTTATGATTCAAATGTATAGTTCAGGTATAATTTAGATTAGTTTTACAGACCTGAGCATGAAAAGTCTCCGTCATTAACCGAAGTGTCCGAGAGCAGGAGATTATTCAAACTATTCAGACTCTGGGTTAACACACGAGTTCTTATGTGTCCATCCATCTTCTGCCGCTTCATCCGGGGCCGGGTCGCGGGGGCAGCAGTCTGAGCAGGGACTCCCAGACTTCCGTCTCCCCAGACACTTCCTCTAACTCCTCCGGGGGGATCCCAAGGCGTTCCCAGGCCAGCCGAGAGACATAGTCTCTCCAGCGTGTCCTGGGTCTTCCCCGGGGCCTCTTCCCGGTGGGACATGCCTGAAACACCTCCCGAGGGAGGCGCCCAGGAGGCTCTGGAACAGATGCCCGAGCCACCTCAGCTGGCTCCTCTCGACTTGGAGGAGCAGCGGCTCTACTCCGAGCTCCCCCCGTGTGGCTGAGCTCCTCACCTTATCTCCAAGGGAGCGCCCAGCCACCCGGCGGAGGAAACTCATTTCGACCGCTTGTATCCGCAATCTTGTCCTTTGGGTCACTACCCAAAGCTCATGACCATAGGTGAGGTCAGAACGTAGAGTGACCAGTAAATCCAGAGCTTTGTCTTTGGACTCAGCTCCTTCTTCACCACAACAGTCGATGCAGCGACTGCATGACGGGGTCTTGTTCTTATATGTCACATAACTATTTTAAATCAATAAAAACATGTGAATACAAATGCGCTGCTTGAATTCCCAGGTCTCAGTTCTGCAGGTCTGAACAGGAATATTATTATTATTATTATTATCTTAGTGCAAATGCAAAAGTGTCAAAACTGGTCAAAGCCACAATATTTCTTCCTTGATGAATACAACCTGCAAAGCAAAGACAAACTCTGAAATTGATACGGAGCAACGTGCCTATGCATAAGTTATTCTGATTTACCAGTACTTTGTCACTCTTTGATTTGAAAATAGAATTCTTGGCACATTTCCTCTGCACGCAAATGGATGGAAAGCAAATATAAACAGAACAGAGAATATAAGTCGTTTAACAGGAAAGATATAAATGTTCTCATCGCTAAAGAAAACTGACAATTGCAATTATTATTGTCTTCATCCCTGACAAAAGAGTTCTTCTGTTTGTTTGCCATTATTATTATTTATTACATTTTTAATGTTTATTTTGTATCTATTTGTCTTGCATTAATAAAAAAGATTAAAAAAAACAATGTACAGGTATAAAAAAAATGTATTACGATATGATTAAATATGCTGATTTTGATTTCTTTATATCCATCCATCTTCTGCCGCTTTATCCGGGGCCGGGTCGCGGAGGCAGCAGTCTGAGCAGGGACTCCCAGACTTCCCTCTCCCCAGACACTTCCTCTAACTCTTCCGGGGGGATCCCGAGGCGTTCCCAGGCCAGCCGAGAGACACAGTCCCTCCAGCGTGTCCTGGGTTTTCCCCGGGGCCTCTTCCCGGTGGGACATGCCTGAAACACCTCCCGAGGGAGGCGCCCAGGAGGCTCCGGGACAGATGCCCTCAGCTGGCTCCTCTCGATGTGGAGGATTTCTTTATATGAACAATAAAATGCACCTTAATCTTAAACTTAATAAATACACTTATTAAATGTATGTAGCTTTCATAACTTTGGTTTGGTGGTGACGTCTGCTTGTCTCCATGGCGACAAGTTTTCATTTTGTAGAACATTCTAGACAAAAAGGAGAAAAGAAGGTTTCGGACCCTCCAACTAAAAACAAGTATGATTTCATTTTCATATGAACAGAGGGGGAACCGCATCAGTGACTGGAAGAGCCAATTACAGCCACAACGTTTGATCCTTTTGTCACTGTTTGATGTTTGTCGCCACAAATGAACTGGTGCTGAAAAGACTCTTTATTCACTGAAACGTGTTGAAACGACTTTAAACCTTTAAGGATTAAACATGACAAACTTATCAAAGCCTGAAACATGTGGTTCAACGTTATGTGGATGTTCAGTTTGTACGTTTTTTTATATATATATATATATATATATATATATGTGTGTGTCTGAACGCAGATAAAGCACGTACATGTCTACCCGGAGACATTTTGAGTTATTCACAGATTCTGAAAGTGTGAATTCAAAGCTTTCCAATGATGTCTCACTCATGTAGATCTGATAATATTTGAGTAAGTTGTGGTCATTTGAATGTAAACAACTCTCAAACCCATTCACTGAGAAAACGGCTTCCAAAGTTTCTCATCGGAGTGAGCCCAGAGTCACAGGGGGCGGGGCTCATTTGCATCTCATTGAGATAAGCCCTCCCCCCTGTCACACTGACACCACCTTCCCCTACAGCTGTCACTGAAGACTCAAGAGGAGTGTTGTTATTGATGGTAACTGGACTTGAATCAGAATTAGAAGTTACTATATTAAAATGGAAATACTTTGATTACAAAAGGCCCTGAATAGAATCAAAGAATCAGAATAGGGTTCATTGCATTTGTCGATAAACATAATTCACAGGTGATTCAGTGCACCAACAATGGTGCACTGAATGATTCAACACAAACAACAAAAGATAAGATAAGATAAAATAGCCTTTAATGTTACAACGCAGTAGATACAGGGGGAAAGGACAGATAACTTATAGGAAGTTTAAAAAACACTCTTAATAGTAGAACTCTTATAAACAGATGCCAGGGCCAGGTATCCACCTGGGTCCATGGCTTTGAATATATGAGATAATAGATAATATATATGATATTTACACCACCAGAGTCCAATTACATCCTCTTCTGTGCTGTGACTCTCGGCGCTGGGCATGTGATGTCTTTTGCCTCGTCAGTACAGAAAGGCCTTCATGCAGATAGGTCTGCCTGTCAAAGTTCAGTCCAGGTGGGACCAGGACATGGAGATTGTCAACCGGAGGCAGAACAGCTGAAGCGTAGTAGCTGAAATTCCACTGGTTCTGCTTCACAGTGACTTTTCGCAAGCACCACACCTGGTCTCTTGGCATCAAAGCTGTAAGCAAATAACAGGACATTTAAAAAATGGCTAACTATTTCACATGAAACACTCATTAACTATTTTTTTTTTTTTAACACAATGTGAGAGTTTCAATATAAATACCTGAAGTGCTGATAACTCTTGATCTTTGGAAGCCGTCTGAAGAAGGGACTCAGATGCTTCTGCCAGTCCAAGTTCTTGACAAACACTTTGCCATCCGCCGTTCCAACAAGCTGTGGGATACTGAGGTACACTCAGGAGAGCTGTTTTCCACTACCCGATGACAAGGGCGACAATGTAAAAAAATGAGAACAGAAGAAACATATCTTAAGCAGAGAGCAGCACTGAAGTTTTGCCAGGCTAATGTTTACACATTACAGTAGTCAAATCATATAAACTAACCTCAGCGATGTCTTCCAAAGTGTCAACCCTGGTCTTCATGTATGCTCGCTTGATAAGTCCAAAGCCGCAATCAGGGGAGAATTTGGTGTGGCCAGCAATGAGGAAGTGGATGTCCATTGTGTAGTGAAGCCGTGTCCAACACGCCAGGCAGCATACCACAACATGAAATTGTTTTTGTTTTGGCCACTGCAGTTGTCACAATGAAGATCCACGTATTTTTCTCCAACACCGAAGTTGTTGAAGAAATGATGCATGTAGCTTATGACTTCATTGCTTCCCTTACTTGACGACATGCCTTCGTCAATCAGGAAATTGACCTGCTTTTGCATCCCTTCACAGGAGACACCAAAAAGGCCACATTTTCGTGGAGTCAGGAAATAAATTGGCCCCGGCTGCAGAGGGTTTGACGGAAAGTGTATCTGTAGTAGAGAGAGAGAGAGAAAAGAGATTAGATTAATACATATGACATTTGATTACGACGTATATGCCTCTATAATTGCTATTCTGCATTTGCACTATTATTAGTACCTGCTGTGCAAAGTCGAAGCTGTAATGCATCCTGATGTCTTTGCTTGCTGGCGGTGAGGGTCCGAAAGACAGCACATTAGATTCTGTTGTCAGTCTGCAGGCAGCAATCAAAGTGTTGTAAAAAGTCCTCTCATTTTGCACAAGGGCAAGATGATGCACTTGCTTCTGGACAACTTCAGATTTTCTTTCATCTGGGACATTTGCACTTCGTAACAGCTGCTCGTTGTTGCTCTGACACTGCCAACAGAGATCTGTGCGTGGCCTGCAGCTTCTGATGTGTGGGAGAAGCTGTTTCCACAGTGATCTGAAGCTTGATTTACAAACTGCAGGCTCACCTAAAAACAGATGTTGCTTATGGTTAATTATACTCTAATCATTAAAACATGAAAATCACCAAAATAATGTTTTACACTTACCAAGCTCCTTAGCAGACTTCACGTAGAGACGCCAAACTGAGGCCTTAGTCACATGGGTTGGGAGCAACTTCACATGCCAGTCCCTATGGCCAGGATGTCGACCAGGTAGCATTATGGAATGGACTTCTGCATAGTTTTGGATAAACTCTACAACGGTGTGGATGACTTCATGGCTGATGAACCTGCGTGAACGTGGCTGTGGCTGTGCACGCTTCTTCCTCAATCGTGGTGTTGCTCCATTTTCGTCATAGTGTGATTATGTCAGTCAGGGTGTCTCCGCCAATTCTGGAAAGGGGAAAAAAGGGATTAGGAAATATAGGAATAACACGCTTCACAGATAACAGTTCACATTGTTCACATTTAAGACGCAAAACGCGGATACGAGGCAACTTTAGCCCTCTGCTAGCGGGGCTAAAGGGGACTAGCTCTCTTGAGATAAACATGGCTCGTAAAAGCGGAACACTTGTAGAACAGCAAACATAAACAGGCCCTCTCGAGCGTGTCTGTGATGGGAACTAAACCAGCCTATTCTCATACCTGTCTGACCTCCTCATCCCCCACCCGAGCTCTCCGATCCTCCTCCTCTCTCACCCTGACTGCACCAACATCCCGACTCAAAACTTTTGGCGACAGAGCATTCTCCCGAACAGCACCCCGACTCTGGAACTCCCTCCCCCAACCTGTCCGCCACTCTCCCTCACTCACAACATTCAAATCCTGCCTCAAAACATACCTCTTCACCCAAGCCTATGACCTCCCCTACCCCTAGCCTCCTCTACCCCATTGCCTACTCTTCTACCCCCTGTTACATCCCCATCTTTTTCTCTCTACTTCTTCTGTCTTGTTCATTTTATCTGTATATTAATGTGTTCTGTACGTGTTGTCCCCCCCTGTCTGTAAATACCCCCCCCTTTTTTATATATGTTCAGCGTCTTTGGGTCACTGAAAAGCGCTATATAAATAAAAGTTATTATTATTATATTATTATTATTATTATTATTATTATTATTATTATTATTATTATTATTATTATTATTATTATTATTATTATTATTATTATATTTCCCTTGTATTTAAGACGCAAAACGCGGATACGAGGCAACTTTAGCCCTCTGCTAGCGGGGCTAAAGGGGACTAGCTCCCTTGAGTTAACACAGATGCCCGTAGCAAAAGCACAAACACTAGCAGGCACTTTCAACATAACATGGATCGAATGTTACACAAACAGTTCTTACGCCA
This sequence comes from Eucyclogobius newberryi, assembly GCF_026437365.1. Lineage (NCBI taxonomy): Eukaryota > Metazoa > Chordata > Actinopteri > Gobiiformes > Gobiidae > Eucyclogobius > Eucyclogobius newberryi. Next base: position 1,160,843 of record NW_027315735.1, on the reverse strand, counting down.
TGAGGAACAGAAAAGTATTTCTGCAGACTTCCATTCCTCCTATGAAATAGCTGGTCCGAGCAGATTTTCGCTTTGTCTTCAGCTTTTTGGTCGACGTGGTTAACTCCAAAGTGACGACAGAACGTCTGTTTGCTTCCATATGTCCGATAATCCTCATATCTTGCCACTCTCTTTCTGCTGCTAGAGAATCGCTCCGCAGCTTGTACATGACTTCTGGGGTTAGTTTATTGCTACACGATTCTCTTGAGAGGTGAGAATTTTCTTTTCTTCTTGCGTAACATTTGCAGTCAAAGTTACGGATCTTTTCCATCTCTTCTTCCTCGCCTGTAAATGTTACCGTGCCTATAGCGTTCCTTATTTCACGCTCCAGCTCTTCGGTGTGTCCGGCCGCTTCTTCCTCGTCTTCGTCCTCGTCTAAGGTCAGCTGTAGACTAGAGATATTTTCCAGCTGGATGAAATCGCACTCTTCATCTGTGACCTCATCTTCAGAACTTAGATAGTCATCTGGATAAGCGGACTTTTCGCAGAAATAATCCAAAAGCGTGGAGCTGTAACAGCCGCGGTTAAGCTCCAAAGCGATAGCAGAAGGATCCATTTTTCAACTGATGTTACACAGCGTGTGTTGCGTGTCCCTGTGTTGCTGCTTATCAAGTAGCCATGCGGCTGGCGGCTCAGCCCATTGGCTGACTACAATAGCGCAGCTGTTCATATGGAAATGCGGTCACACCCACTCTGCACGTCCAGAGAGCACCCGAAAACACCACACTTTAAACGGCTTTATTTATGCCTTTAATGCTGCAAATACTGTTATCTGATACATCGAATGGCTGGTCCATATCTTCAACTTTCACATAATGCAAAAAAACGAAAATCACAAATTTGGGGAAAAAATGAGAAAATGCTGTTTATCTCAGTTTCCCCGAGGCCGACATGTTCCAGAAATTTCCCCGTTCTGCCACATATATATAGCAGAACGGGGAAGATATATATATCTGTTATAATATAACAGATATATATATCTGTTATATTATAAGAGTTGTCCTGCTTCCGAAGAGTGCACACGCTTTTTTGCTCACTCCGCTTGCTATCGCTGCTTTCCTTATTTATTTTGCTTTTTAATCAGTTTTTGTCTTCCAAACATTTTTGCTTTAGACTTTTTCAAGTAAACCAAGGATTTTAAGAACATTTTTCCAGTTTTAACGACATATCTGACGCCAGCGACAGATATGAAGAAGGGAGAAAGACTGTGAACGCTGTCGGAAATATCAAAAAGAAATGAATGAGCTGAAAACACGGATATTTGTTTTGGAATCTGAAAAAGTTCTTCACGATACCATTCCTGTGTCAACCGATGGTAAGAAGAGCACACTTTTTACAAGAAAAACTGCTACTTTCAACCTAAACCGCAGTGACTCTGTGTCGTTTCCAAAACTGTCTAAAAACCAGAAAGACCAGGCTGTTTCTTGGAACAAACTTGGAGCAAAGCCTAAACGATACAAAGATAACGTGAAGTCAACTAAAATACAGCTCACAAACAGATTTTTGCCACTTTCAGAGATGGAATTAAATGAAAAAAGGAAAGATGACGTGGCCAAAATACAGCGAGGAGGATCTGTGCCAGTAGCCAAGGTCACGCAGATTGTTTTAGTTGGGGACGGCGCGATAAGTCACGTGACGCATGAAAAGATCAACACACATTCTTTTCCAAGCGCCACTGTTTCTGAGATAACGTCACTCCTTCCAAATATTATGGCTAAGCATGGAGGAGCTAAACAGCTGTGGACATGCGGGGGGAGCAGACTGAAGTTTTGAAAAAAGACTTCTTGAAGTTATTCGACGTGCTTGATAAAATGGAAATCAAAACATTCATAAGTGGACCTCTTCCAAACATCGACAGGAGGATAAACAAGTTTAGCCGGCTTCTTCAGCTGAACACATGGCTGTCCAAAGAGTGTTCTCCGAGAGGACTACACTACATTGAGAACTTCTATCTATTCTGGAAACGAGAGGACCTGTTTAAGAGAAATGCCCCCCACCTATGCAGAGGTGGAGTGAGGGTGCTGACAGAGAACCTGCTCCACGCTCTGAGGCATTGGACTGGGCCTGGACAGGGTCCTGAGCAGATAGTTAGAGAAGAGAGGAATGAGAGAAGAATTCCTGCTCCATCAGCCAGAGACCGAGCCAATGTTTCAACATCAAAAGCACCACAACCTCAGCCTCCACCAAAGGATTCATCAGCAGCTGCTCCACCACCACCAGCAAAGGATTCAGCTCCAGCTGCTCCACATTCACCTCCACCGCCTCCAGCAAAGGAACAATCTTCAAAGGCCTTGGACCCATCTGTGACAAGCCCAACAACATCCCTGTCATCGCCCCTGCCTTCACACCAGCCCTGGGTTCCCCCTGCAACATCTACTCCCACTAAAGATTCATCATTCTCCTTCTCATCTCCACTCTCACCCATGGGCCTTCCCAGCCATTTTGAAAGTCTGATCAAATCAGGCATTAAGATGGCTCCACTCACGCCCAATATAGCAAGGGCTATGTCAATACTTATCAACTCTTCCCTGCACAAGCCGACTACACCAACAAAAGCCCCACCACCCATCCCCCCTCGCCTCTCACCTGGTCCCAAACTCTCCTTGGCTACAAAAGCCCCACCACCCATCCAACCTCGCCTTTCACCTGGTATCTCCCATAGCTAGGATGCACTGGGTCTCAGCGTTGCCGGGACTTATTGTCACATTAAAAATCAAACCAACCCGGGGCCCTATGTAAAAAGAGCCCCCCCTAGTGCTATTTCTGTAGTCACATCATCACATAGATGGAAAAACAAAATGCGAGTCAGGCCCAATCTGAGAAATGTGATTCATATTCCCTGTGAAAAGATAAAGCCCAGTCCCACTGAAACTAGTCTGAAACTTGCTGTGCTAAATGTCAGATCCTTATGTAACAAATCTCTCTTAATTAATAATTTTATTTCTTCTTATAATCTTGATTTTATGTTTTTAACTGAAACATGGCTTGACAAAAACACAGGAAATGTAGTTCTGATAGAATCTGCTCCACCCAACTTTAAGTTTGAATCTGAAACATGAGAAAACAAAAAAGGTGGTGGAGTCTGTGCTGTCTTTAGAGATGAAATAATGACCCGCAGGTTGTCTTTTGGGGTGTTTTCATCATTTGAGTATGTATCCTTTAAAATGGAGCTAAAACGGTCTCCATCCATTCTCTTCATTGTTTTATACAAGCCTCCCCAGCACTGCCAAAGTTTTATTGATGATTTTACTGAGATGCTTTCAGTCATATGCACAGACTTTGATGGTTTGGTCATTACAGGTGATTTCAATGTGCATGTTGATAATATTTGTGACAGAAACGCTAAAGAGCTTGATGCTGTCCTTGAAACCTTCATCCTTACTCACACACTCTAGATCTCATAATTACAAAGGGGCTAAATATTTCAAATGTTAATGTGATCGATGTTGCTCTGTCTGATCATTTCTGTGTCTTCTTTGACCTGTCTGTTTCTCCCAAACCTCCGGTTGGTCCTGCAGTTGTTCAGAGATAAACTTTGAAAATGTCTCATGTTCTAATGTAAATGATTTGTTGAACTCTGTTACATCTAGTGTTTTGAATGTTTTGGACACCATCGTCCCTATAAAGGCTAAACTGGTTAAAAATAAGCAGAAGGCACCGTGGAGAAATGATGATTGGGTCAGGGCACAGAAAAGGGAGTGCCGCAGGGCCGAACGGAAATGGCGCAAGTCAAAGCTCCAGGTTCAAAAAGAGATTTACAAAGGGAAGCTGAACATGTACAACCTAATCTTATGTAGAACTAGGGAAAGATATTTTTCTGAAATTATTGGAAGCTGCAGTAACAACTGGCGTGTCCTGTTTGCCACAGTAAACAGATTAACAAACCCTCCAGCTCAGCTGCCATTAGAACTCATTTCCACATCCAAGTGTAATGAGTTTGCATTATTCTTTAATGACAAAGTTCAGGGCATTACAAATGCTATAAATCCCACAATGCAAAAAATGACCCTAAAACCACCCAGACACTTAGAGCTAACTCACTTTGCACCAGTAACTGACAAAACTGTCCATGAGATCATCACCAGTCTGAGTTCATCTACATGCTGCCTTGATGTGTTACCCACCAGATTTCTAAAGTCTGTGCTGAACAGTTTGTTAGCACCATTCACTCACATAGTTAACATGTCGCTTCAATCTGGAACATTCCCAATGTCTTTGAAAACTGCGGTCATAAAGCCTCTCCTAAAGAAGAGCAGTCTTGATGCGGCAGTCCTGAGTCATTACCGGCCCATCTCTAATCTGCCATTTTGGGGCAAAGTCCTTGAAAAGGTTGTTTACCAACAGCTCAGAGATTTCCTCTTAATAAACAACTCATTTGATGTTTTTCAGTCAGGTTTTAGACCTCATCACAGCACTGAGACTGCTCTTGTCAAGGTGACAAATGACATCCGCCTGAACACTGACACGGGCAAAGCTTCAGTCTTAATTCTGTTAGATCTGAGTGCTGCTTTTGACACTGTCGATCATGGGATCCTCTTACAGAGACTAGAGGACTGGGTGGGCATCACTGGCACTGCCCTAAACTGGTTAAGGTCCTATCTGGAAGACAGGAAGTACTTTGTTGAAATTGGTAGCTGTGTCTCAGACCACATGACCCTGACCTGTGGAGTGCCCCAAGGGTCAGTCCTGGGTCCCCTTCTGTTCAACCTATACATGCTGCCGTTAGGTCAGTTGATACGCAGTGAAAATGTGTCCTATCACAATTATGCAGACGAGACTCAGATCTATGTTTCACTATCGGCAGGTGACTATGGACCAGTAGATTCACTCTGTCACTGCATCCAACAGATCAGTTTGTGGATGCAAAACAACTTTCTCCAGCTGAACTCAGACAAGACTGAAATCATCGTCTTTGGCCACAGAAACAAAGAGAAAGTGTTAGCGGTCACCTCCAGAGTCTCGCTCTAAAACCTACAAACCAAAGTAGAAATCTGGGGGTAATAATGGACTCAGACTTGAACTTTAATAGCCACGTCAAATCAATAACATCAGCAGCTTTTTACTATCTAAAAAACATTGCCAAAATCAAAAATATAGTGTCAAAACCAGATTAAGAGAGATTTATCCATGCGTTTGTCTCCAGTAGATTAGACTACTGTAACGGCCTGCTCACTGGTCTCTCCAAACGAGTTGTAAAACAGCTGCAGTACATCCAGAACGCTGCTGCTCGGGTCCTGACTAGAACCAGGAAGTATGATCACATTAGTCCTGTTCTCAGGTCTCTGCACTGCCCCCTGTGGCTCAGAGAATAGACTTTAAAGCAGCTCTGCTTGTGTACAAGTCTCTCCATGGCCTAGCACCAAAGTACATCTTGGATATGTTAGTGCCATATGAACCATCTCGGACTCTGAGGACCTCAGGGACCGGCCTCCTGCTGGTGGCCAGGACAAAACATGGGGAATCTGCGTTTCAGTTTTATCCAGCTAAAATCTGGAACATTCTTCCTGAAGATGTGAGACAGGTTCTACTCTGACAATGTTCAAATCTAAGCTAAAAACAGTTTTGTTTAGCTGCGCATATGACTGAAAGGATTTTGTCTTTGCACTCTTCTCTGTTGTTTGTGATTTTATTAGTTTAGACAATCAGTTGGATTGATAATTTTTAATTACGTAAATTTTATTGTAGTTCTGTTTCTGTAATTTCTTTGTGATTTTAATGCATTTTTCCTGCTGTGAAGCACTTTGAATTGCCTTGTGTATGAAATGTGTTGTGCTCTACAAATAAACTTGCCTTGCCTTGCCTTGCCCTATTTCATAGTTATATTATATGTCTGTCATAGTTATATTTGCTCATTCTAATGACAGAAAAGCCCTGACATTGCTTTAGATGCTTGACCTCTAACAGTCAATAGCCCACGAACACTTGGAGCAGTGATTGCATACATTAAACCCATGTACAGTATATGTATTGTATCTGTGCATGTTTCACTACTACTATCTTCAAGGACAAATATCAGCTTCATTTACGCATATTTAGATCTTCAAGCATGTTTTTTGTATTTATTGTTGTTTCCAGACAGAAGTACAGGGCAAGAGAAACTGCCAGAGATGATCTTTGTGCGTTCATTACTCTGGAGAATCCATCTTGATTCGTTTGCTGTCCAAGGCCTCTTATTTCTATAGTAACATGGCTCTGAATATAAAACCTTATTTTACGTTATGGAGACGTGCAACCCATGTCCAGTTGTGACTGTAGTGGCAGGCTCCATACGGCTCCATACGGCTCCATACGGCTCCTTTAACTGTGGACGGAGCAGTGTTTGTCCCAGCAGCCTGCACCCACTGCTGTCGCCCACTGCTGTTGCTGTCACCCACTGCTGTCACCCACTGCTGTCACCCACCCACTGCTGTCACCCACCCACTGCTGTCGCCCACCCACTGCTGTCACCCACTGCTGTCACCCACTGCTGTCGCCCACTGCTGTCACCCACAGCACCCACTGCTGTTGCTGTCACCCACTGCTGTCACCCACTGCTGTCACCCACCCACTGCTGTCGCCCACCCACTGCTGTCACCCACTGCTGTCACCCACTGCTGTCACCCACTGCTGTCACCCACTGCTGTCACCCACCCACTGCTGTCGCCCACCCACTGCTGTCACCCACTGCTGTCACCCACTGCTGTCACCCACTGCTGTCACCCACCCACTGCTGTCGCCCACCCACTGCTGTCACCCACTGCTGTCACCCACTGCTGTCACCCACTGCTGTCACCCACTGCTGTCGCCCACTGCTGTCACCCACAGCACCCACTGCTGTTGCTGTCACCCACTGCTGTCGCCCACTGCTGTCACCCACTGCTGTCACCCACTGCTGTCGCCCACTGCTGTCACCCACAGCACCCACTGCTGTTGCTGTCACCCACTGCTGTCACCCACTGCTGTCACCCACCCACTGCTGTCGCCCACCCACTGCTGTCACCCACTGCTGTCACCCACTGCTGTCACCCACTGCTGTCACCCACCCACTGCTGTCGCCCACCCACTGCTGTAACCCACTGCTGTCACCCACTGCTGTCACCCACTGCTGTCACTCACCCACTGCTGTCGCCCACCCACTGCTGTCACCCACTGCTGTCACCCACTGCTGTCACCCACTGCTGTCACCCACTGCTGTCGCCCACTGCTGTCACCCACAGCACCCACTGCTGTTGCTGTCACCCACTGCTGTCGCCCACTGCTGTCACCCACTGCTGTCACCCACTGCTGTCGCCCACTGCTGTCACCCACAGCACCCACTGCTGTTGCTGTCACCCTCTGCTGTCACCCACTGCTGTCACTCACAGCACCCACTGCTGTCACCCACTGCTGTCACCCACCGCTGTCACCAACTGCTGTCGCCCACTGCTGTCACCCACAGCACCCACTGCTGTCACCCACTGCTGTCACCCACTGCTGTTGCTGTCACCCACTGCTGTCACGCACTGCTGTCACCCACTGCTGTCACCCACAGCACCCACTGCTGTCACCCACTGCTGTCACCCACTGCTGTCACCCACCGCTGTCACCCACAGCACCCACTGCTGTCACCCACTGCTGTCACCCACCGCTGTCACCCACAGCACCCACTGCTGTCACCCACTGCTGTCACCCACTGCTGTCACCCACAGCACCCACTGCTGTCACCCACTGCTGTCACCCACCGCTGTCACCCACCACTGTCACCCACTGCTCACATATGACAGACTCGGCACGTAGTAGATGTGTTTACACTGGGACTATGTTTTACATGACGGTAGCTTCTTTGCATAATTGCCCATGTCAAATTTCAGTGTGGAAGACCCTCCCCATCTTCAACCAACGCACCAAGTCACTCCTCCCCAGAGCGCACCTCTGCTCCCAGCGCACAGCGGTCCCATATCAACCCTCACTCAGTTGGCTCGGCCGCTTCAGACCGTACTGCGACCCACCACCTCCGCTCCTCCTCCTCTGCATCCCTCTCATCCTCTCTACCCTCTCACCACATCTACCACCACCAGTCTCCAGGCCCTGGGGGGACACATCAGTCTCCAGGCCCTGGGGGGACACATCAGTCTCCAGGCCCTGGGGGGACATATCAGTCTCCAGGCCCTGGGGGGACACATCGGTCTCCAGGCCCTGGGGGGACACATCGGTCTCCAGGCCCTGGGGGGACACATCAGTCTCCAGGCCCTGGGGGGACATATCAGTCTCCAGGCCCTGGGGGGACACATCGGTCTCCAGGCCCTGGGGGACACATCTAATACAAATAGATTATGGAGTGCCCATGATTGCAATGTCCTCCGCCGGGGTCTGAGCGCCAAATAACCCACGTAATAAAGCTGCTAAACTGTCCTTTCTGTGTCGTCTGAGTCTCTCCAGGTGAATTAACATTAAACTGAAAAAATCATACTTTTCCAATGCAACTGTTGAATGTATTTTATTTTGTTTCTACTGGGCTGGTACTGGACTAAATACATAGTCATGTTTCATAAAAACCCACACATTTACTGTGTGCTGAATGACTCACTTTATGTCATTAATATTATTACAGAGTATTTATATCATGCTTTTCCACTTTCAAGGCCCTCAAAGTGCTTAATGAGGCACGGTGGGTGAAGTGTCTTGCCTAAGGACACGATTCATTCTCCACTTTACTTTGGTTCTACAGTGTACACTTCATCCTCGAAATCTGATGAAAAAAGGTGAAACAACTAACATTTTATTTTTCTCTGCTGTTAAACCACGACCTGCACAAACTCCAAACCAAATACACCCTTTTTAATCAGTTTCCTTTCTTTACACTTGCTACAAAATTGTCGTGCGGTCACAAAATACTTCGGGAAACTACACCAAAAAGGACTCATGAAGATATATCGATACAGCAGTCTACGATATCGATACTGTGGCGCCAAAACTGTTGCGCCAAATTTGGTATCACGATATTCCTCAGTTCCGTTACAATGTAGTCCAGGGAATCTGGAGAAAGTAAGTTCTGGAGAAAGTCTGGAGAAATGAATCATGTCTCTGAGGAGAACTTAGCTGCTGCTGAGTAAGTAGCCATGTGGCTCGCAGTTGATTGGCCAAAAAAGATCAACAATGCGCTGCTGTAAAAAGGTGACGCCCCCGAGGAGCGCTGGAAAAAGACCCGAAAACCACCCATTTTTAACAGCTTAATGTATATGTTTAAGACAACCACTAGTGTTATCTGAAGCACACAGGGGCTCATTCATAACTTCAACTGAAAGTGTTTTTCAGACTTCCTATAAGTGATCTGTTCTTCTGTATCTACCTCTGTATCTACCTGCGTTGCACCAATGAAATTTCCCCATGTGGGACAATAAAGGAATATCTTATCTTATCAACTAGCACATTCTGCAAAAAAATGAAAATCACACATTTGGAAAAAAAAAGTTGTTTTTTCCCGTGGTCAGTTCCATTTTTCAACATCCTGGCACAATATTCTAGAGCAAACTAGACTCTCTAGATGAAGCTGGAGAATAGAATCGGACGTGACTTAGGCAGTTATCCTATGAGAAAATCGATATATACAGTATATAAAAATGGTATTATAATTATATATATATAATATATATATAATATATATATTTTGCATGCTTATAAAGCCTGAACAGCTTTTCCCAGACGTGCCACATGCTTGTCCTCTATATCCGGCCTGGAGACTTCCAAACAGACAGAGGAATGTAGCACCGGTGTGTGTCTGTCTCCTCCTTCTCTCCACGTCTCCTTTCCTCGCCCTCCCTCTCTATGTCGCCTACTTCGTTCTCCACTCGAACAGGAACAGTTTGAGCTGGAGCCGGGTGGCCAAACTCTACTGTGTGTTTCAAGGTGGTCAGGACCGATAAGGCAAGAGGATGTGTGAGGGTTTGATGTCAATGTACAAACACATCATTTTAACCAGTAACTGACCAGGACTATTGGAATTGCTGTTATACTCGGGTTGAGATTGCCAGTTTTGTCATTTTTGTGTTGACCCATTTTTGGATGAATCAGGCCTGACAAAAATCCCATTTGAGTGGGACGTGGCCAGAACTAAATGGCTCGACAGCGCCCCCTGGATTGTATCTATGTGTTATTGCACTTTTCTGTACAGCACTTTGGGCTTTTAAAGTTGTATTTGTCAGTGACATTGACAAAATAAAGGTGTTCTCAACTGTTTTTTTGTCAAATATTAACTACTGTGGACATTTGAGAGGTTTTAGTATATTGCTTACCGTATGGTTTCAAGGTGACATTGACAAAAACTAGGAACGTCTTTTTATTAGATGTTTAAGTGCAATAAGTTGTCCAACCTTTACCTTAAATTGATACAAAAAAGAGGTCCCTGGTGTTCCCTGTGGTCTAACATCCAACATCCACAAGAAACATGACCTCCTCCAGTTGTTCATGGAGTAAAGTGTCTGATGTGAAGAATTATGATGTAGGAGATACTTTTCACTATTTACTGCATTTTTTCATAGTTTTGGACGGGGTACTTATATTTATACTTATATACTTATAAGTCACTCCGGAGTATAAGTATAAGCTATATTATTTGTTATTTTCACACTTGCAACCGCATTTCATTCTCCAGTGCAATTTATATATGTTTTTTTCTTCTCTATTATGCATGTTTTGGCTGGTGCGACTTATAGTCCGGAAAATATGGCAATAAAACGACAATATTTATGTATACAGGAGTTAAATAACTTTTTGTGCCAGAGATATGAACATAAACCAGGTCAATAAATATAGAACCTGACAGTTACACAAAGTGGTCATTTCTTTTCTTTGAGCGTCCCTTCCCTGTTGGAGTGTCCATGAAAACACAGTATTGAGTTCAGTCGCCTGGTTATGACAGTTTTATGAGAAACCAGGTTATTCTCACTGGGACGTTCGGACACTTTCCAGAATACTGTGAAATGTTAACGCAGAGTCCTGGTTTCTCACACTTCTGCTGAACTGAGCACGTGCAAACTCAACAAACACATTTAGCAGAAGCTTTTAAGTTCTCTAAATGACTCGGACTTCTACCAGGGTCATACTTTTAACAGAAAACTCATGTCCGTGATGTTCTGTGTCGCTCTTGGACTGAACTGACACTGTTAATTATTAACAGTGTCAGTTCAGTTAATTAATTAATTATTTTGGATTTTATGTTCGTTTTTCTCTTTGTTTTCTTTATCTTTTTTAATTTTGTTTTATTTTTCATATATTTTCTATGGTATTTTTGTGTGCGTTTGCCGTTTATAATATTGAAAAATAAAATATAATAAGTTATACGTTTAGCTAGTGTAATGCTCAGCTCTTTGCCATAACTGTGCCATAAATATGTATAAAGGGACATGAGTATCCTGGTTTTCTCAGAGCGCGTCTTCATACTCTGAATTCTATCATAACCGGGACATTCGAGCGCATGGAAACGCACTCAAATTGGTCACAGAATGTTCAATTGCGTTTATGCAGCTTGAATATAAATTCATTCACAGTCATGCGTCTGATTCTCTGCGCTTGAAACGCCAACAGAACTTGATACATGACAGGAAAAATGCATGAAACCTCTCTACCAAGCAGCACGTGATGTCAAATGTCAAGGGTTTTACCTACACTTTGCCTCTAAAGCTGGAGGAGTGGAAATATTCCCACTTGGACTTGGACTTTAAACATCTCACAGTTTTATGTAAATGAGAACGTGCACATGGTGTTTTACAGTGTTTGTCCTTGGTAGAAGTGGCTGGGGTTTGTCTGCAGTTTGTAATTAAAGTGGACAGTGAGAATCAGGGCTGTAACGAGCTGCGCTGCTGACATCTAGTGGAAAGATTGAGACATTGCAAGCCGAGTGCAGTGAATCAAACCTGATGAGGATGAGGAACATTGAGAAGAGGGGAAAACATGAAGCAAAACTTGTTGAAAGCAGTGAAAAAAGAACTAACCCGAGGCACAAAAACTATTGAAGTTCTTTGCTATACAGATGTGACTTTACAGGGCTTTTTCTGGTGTGTGAATGAGGCAGAAGATGGTCCTATTGAAGAACAATAAGTGCTAGAAATAAGTCTAATCTGTTTTGTTTTGAATATATTTTAATTTTCCTAATTTAAGATTGCCTTGCAATACTTGAAATGAGAAAAAGACAAGAATTTTACAACTTGAAATTAGAAAAAAACTAAAAAACCAAGCAGCCGGTTTGGGACCCCTTCCCTCTTAGAAGAGGGAGGGGCGGGTCAACAGAGTCAAGCAGGGAATGAGGTGTGTACAAGAGGGCTTCTGGGTAATAGAGTGGTGGTCCTGCTCACCAACCTCCGTTAACATAATGAACTCCATATGAAATGCTGTAAATCAAGGAAAGTATACTGTAATAACTCTCCAAGAAATATATCTCTCTTGTAAAGACACATTAAAGTCATTAAAGCCACAGCTCAGAGAAGAGAACTCTCCTTTGCAAGACAAAGCATTTACTGATGTTCACATAATAATACACTGATTTAAATAATGACTCCGAGTACATTTTACGACTAAACGAGCACTAAAACATAGTTTACAGGTTTGTTCAGAATGGCCCTTTTGTGACTCCGACTCAACTTTAGCTGCTCTATAATTGCAAAATGAGACTACAAAATGAAATATTCATGACTAATCGCATTTATTTTGGTTTTTAAATGATTGATAAAGTTGAGTGTGACAACCTGCTCCGAAGAAGTGACCACCGAGCCCCCCACCGAGCCCCCCGTGTTCTTATACTTTTTACTTTCCTGTTCTATTGATCCATTAATTTTTATTCTGTGTTTGTACTATTCATATTGTATAGCATTGTATTATATTGTATTACTCTGCACCCAAGCACGTCGTACCCGAGAGACATTTCTCTTCAGTTTCAGAGGGAGAGAGAAAAATTAGTGTGTGACAACAGGCCCCGCCCTCCTCTACGTTTCATATAAAAACTACAGTAAAAGTGTGTGTTTGTTACACACTGAAAATAATGTTTACAACACTGACACTCTCTGGTGTGAAGAGGAACTACACCACACAACTCTGAGGCCAAATATCATGAGTCCCTTAAGCAGGTTAAACTAGACCACTCATTTCACGTGTTATTGGTGAATATTTCATTAAATTTCATTTTATTCTTCTGTTTTTTTTGGTAAAGCTTATAATCTGTCTTCCTGGTTGGAGAAGCAACCAAACTGTAAAAAGGACCAAAGCTCCATGTAGTTATGATATGACGAATAGAAAAACACCTTTATATTCTTAAATGAATAATTAAACGGACAGAAAGCTGCATGTTTACTGTTTCCACATTTTGAATAAAATGTTGTGTATTAATGTCAAAGACAGAGGTTAGAAGTCCTTCCTGTCATTTTCTACTTCTTCCCCACAACTTTTTTTCCCAAAAATCCTGATGTAAATAAATATTTACCAAACGTTCGATCCACCAAACAAAGTCATTATTAAAACGTGTAAACCCGCCGCATGCACTTAAATCATCATCATCTAAATATGGATTCAATTTGAGTTTTTTTTTTTTTTTACTTTTTCTATTCTTCAGCTTTACAAATGCAGTTTTCACAGCGTTTTACATAAATTAGGTCAAGCTTTTCCATGTCCATTCTATAGGTTTCAAGCACCTTTTGCCAGCGTGCGTCTCCGTCAGAAATACGTATTCAGAAAACAGCTTTGGACTGTAATCGAGTACAGTTACTTTTTCTTTTGGTGGTGTTCAGATACAATTACTTTTCTAAACTCAATATTGTGGTATTGGATCATGTGACATCGATGTAGGCCTCATACTGCACTGCACAGGGCGTTCAAATAAGTATTTGAACACCTTTGATTTTGCAAGTTCTTCCACTTTTACAGAGGAGTCCGGAATGTTCATTGTAGGAGCATTTCCCCTGTGAGAGCCGGAATCTAAACCAGGAAATCACATTGTATGATTTTGAAATAATGAACTTGTTATTGCAAGTTCAATACCAAGTTATCGCTACGAATAAGTATTCGAACACCTGCCAATCAGCAAGAATTCTGTCTCTCAAAGACTTGTTGGTCTGACTTTAATAAGTCCACCTCTTCTCCACTTATTCATCTAAATGAGTGGCACCTGTTTGAGCTTGTTACCTGTCCACAATCAGACTCCAACTACTGCCAAGAGCAAGACCAACGATACCAGAGACTAAACTGTAGACATGGTATAAATTCCACTCGTCATGTTTGGAGAAATAAGAACGATGAGTATCATCCCAAGAACACAATTTCTACATGAAGCATGGGGGAGGAGGACTGCACTGTATTAAGGAGGACTGCACTGAACTGTATTAAGGAGGACTGCACTGTATTAAGGAGGACTGCACTGAATTAAGAAGGACTGCACTGTATCAAGGAGGACTGCACTGTATTAAGAAGGACTGCACTGTATCAAGGAGGACTGCACTGTATCAAGGAGAACTGCACTGTATCAAGGAGGACTGCACTGTATCAAGGAGGACTGCACTGTATTAAGGAGGACTGCACTGTATCAAGGAGGACTGCACTGTATCAAGGAGGACTGCACTGTATTAAGGAAGACTGCACTGTATTAAGAAGGACTGCACTGTATTAAGGAGGACTGCACTGAACTGTATTAAGGAGGACTGCACTGTATTAAGGAAGACTGCACTGTATTAAGAAGGACTGCACTGTATCAAGGAGGACTGCACTGTATTAAGGAGGACTGCACTGTATTAAGGAGGACTGCACTGTATCAAGGAGGACTGCACTGTATTAAGGAGGACTGCACTGTATTAAGGAGGACTGCACTGTATTAAGGAGGACTGCACTGTATTAAGGAGGACTGCACTGTATCAAGGAGGACTGCACTGTATCAAGGAGGACAGCACTGTATTAAGGAGGAGTGCACTGTATCAAGGAGGACTACACTGTATTAAGGAGGACTGCACTGTATTAAGGAGGACTGCATTAAATTAAGGAGGACTGCACTGCACTGTATCAAGGAGGACTACACTGTATTAAGGAGGACTGCACTATATTAAGGAGGACTGCATTAAATTAAGGAGGACTGCACTGCTCTGTATTAAGGAGGACTGCACTGTATTAAGGAAGACTGCACTGTATTAAGGAGGACTAAACTGTATCAAGGAGGACTGCACTGTATTAAGGAGGACTGCACTGTATTAAGGAGGACTGCACTGTATCAAGGAGGACTGCACTGTATTAAGGAAGACTGGACTGTATTAAGGAGGACTGCACTGTATTAAGGAGGACTGCACTGTATTAAGGAAGACTGCACTGTATTAAGAAGGACTGCACTGTATAAAGGGGGACTGCACTGTATTAAGAAAGACTGCACTGTATTAAGGGGGACTGCACTGTATCAAGGAGGACTGCACTGTATCAAGGAGGACTGCACTGTATTAAGGAAGACTGCACTGTATTAAGGAGGATTGCACTGTATTAAGGAGGAATGCACTGTATTAAGGAAGACTGCACTGTATTAAGAAGGACTGCACTGTATCAAGGAGGACTGCACTGTATTAAGGAGGACTGCACTGCACTGTATTAAGGAGGACTGCACTGTATTTAGGAAGACTGCACTGTATTAAGGAGGACTGCCCTGTATTAAGGAGGACTGCACTGTATTAAGAAGGACTGCACTGTATCAACGAGGACTGCACTGTATTAAGGAGGACTGCACTGTATTAAGGAAGACTGCACTGTATTAAGAAGGACTGCACTGTATCAAGGAGGACTGCACTGTATCAAGGAGGACTGCACTGTATTAAGGAAGACTGCACTGTATTAAGGAGGACTGCACTGTATTAAGGAGGACTGCACTGTATTAAGAAGGACTGCACTGTATCAAGGAGGACTGCACTGTATTAAGGAGGACTGCACTGTATTAAGGAAGACTGCACTGTATTAAGAAGGACTGCACTGTATCAAGGAGGACTGCACTGTATCAAGGAGGACTGCACTGCACTGTATCAAGGAGGACTACACTGTATCAAGGAGGACTGCACTGCACTGTATTAAGGAGGACTACACTGTATTAAGGAGGACTGCAATGTATTAAGGAGGACTGCACTCTATCAAAGAGGACTGAACTGTATTAAGGAAGACTGCACTGTATTAAGGAGGACTGCACTGTATCAAGGAGGACTGCACTGTATTAAAAAGGACTGCACTGTATTAAGAAGGACTGCACTGTATCAAGGAGGACTGCACTGTATTAAGGAGGACTGCACGGTATTAAGGAGGACTGCACTGCACTGTATTAAGGAGGACTGCACTGCACTGTATTAAGGAGGACTACACTGTATTAAGGAAGCCTGCACTGTATCAAGGAGGACTGCACTGTATTAAGGAGGACTGCACTCTATCAAAGAAGACTGCACTGTATTAAGAAGGACTGCACTGCACTGTATTAAGGAGGACTACACTGTATTAAGGAGGACTGCAATGTATTAAGGAGGACTGCACTCTATCAAAGAGGACTGAACTGTATTAAGGAAGACTGCACTGTATTAAGGAGGACTGCACTGTATCAAGGAGGACTGCACTGTATTAAAAAGGACTGCACTGTATTAAGAAGGACTGCACTGTATCAAGGAGGACTGCACTGTATTAAGGAGGACTGCACGGTATTAAGGAGGACTGCACTGCACTGTATTAAGGAGGACTGCACTGCACTGTATTAAGGAGGACTACACTGTATTAAGGAAGCCTGCACTGTATTAAGGAGGACTGCACCGTAATAAGGAGGACTGCACTGTATCAAGGAGGACTGCACTGTATCAAGGAGGACTGCACTGTATCAAGGAGGACTGCACTGCACTGTATCAAGAAGGACTGCACTGTATCAAGGAGGACTGTACTGTAATAAGGAGGACTGCACTGTAATAAGGATGACTGCACTGTATTAAGGAGGACTGCACTGTATCAAGGAGGACTGCACTGTATTAAGGAGGACTGCACTGTATTAAGAAGGACTGCACTGCACTGTATTAAGGAGGACTGCACTGTATCAAGGAGGACTGCACTGTAATAAGGAGGACTGCACTGTATCAAGGAGGACTGCACTGTATCAAGGAGGACTGCACTGTATTAAGGAGGACTGCACTGTATTAAGGAGGACTGCACTGTATCAAGGAGGACTGAACTGTATCAAGGAGGACTGCACTGTATTAAGGAGGACTGCATTAAATTAAGGAGGACTGCACTGCACTGTATCAAGGAGGACTACACTGTATTAAGGAGGACTGCACTGTTTTAAGGAGGACTGCATTAAATTAAGGAGGACTGCACTGCTCTGTATTAAGGAGGACTGCACTGCTCTGTATTAAGGAGGACTGTACTGTATTAAGGAAGACTGCACTGTATTAAGGAGGACTAAACTGCATCAAGGAGGACTGCACTGTATTAAGGAGGACTGCACTGTATTAAGGAGGACTGCACTGTATCAAGGAGGACTGCACTGTATCAAGGATGACTGCACTGTATTTAGGAGGACTGCACTGTATCAAGGAGGACTGCACTGTATTAAGCAAGACTGGACTGTATTAAGGAGGACTGCACTGTATTAAGAAGGACTGCACTGTATAAAGGGGGACTGCACTGTATAAAGGGGGACTGCACTGTATTAAGAAAGACTGCACTGTATTAAGGGGGACTGCACTGTATCAAGGAGGACTGCACTGTATCAAGGAAGACTGCACTGTATTAAGGAGGACTGCACTGTATTAAGGAGGAATGTACTGTATTAAGGAAGACTGCACTGTATTAAGAAGGACTGCACTGTATCAAGGAGGACTGCACTGTATTAAGGAGGACTGCACTGCACTGTATTAAGGAGGACTGCACTATATTAAGGGGGACTGCACTGTATCAAGGAGGACTGCACTGTATTAAGGAAGACTGCACTGTATTAAGGAGGACTGCACTGTATTAAGGAGGACTGCACTGTATTAAGAAGGACTGCACTGTATCAAGGAGGACTGCACTGTATTAAGGAGGACTGCACTGTATTAAGGAAGACTGCACTGTATTAAGAAGGACTGCACTGTATCAAGGAGGACTGCACTGTATCAAGGAGGACTGCACTGCACTGTATCAAGGAGGACTACACTGTATCAAGGAGGACTGCACTGCACTGTATTAAGGAGGACTACACTGTATCAAGGAGGACTGCACTGCACTGTATTAAGGAGGACTACACTGTATTAAGGAGGACTGCACTGCACTGTATTAAGGAGGACTGCACTGTAATAAGGAGAACTGCACTGTATTAAGGATGACTGCACTGTAATAAGGAGGACTGCACCGTATTAAGGAAGACTGCACTGTATTAAGGAGGACTGCACTGTATTAAGGAAGACTGCACTGTATTAAGAAGGACTGCACTGTATCAAGGAGGACTGCACTGTATCAAGGAGGACTGCACTCTATTAAGGAGGACTGCACTGTATCAAGGAGGAGTGCACTGTATTAAGGAGGACTGCACTGTATCAAGGAGGACTGCACTGAACTGTATTAAGGAGGACTACACTGTATTAAGGAGGACTGCACTGTATTAAGGAGGACTGCACTGTATTAAGGAGGACTGCACTGCACTGTATTAAGGAGGACTACTCTGTATTAAGGAGGACTGCACTGTATTAAGGAAGACCGCACTGTATTAAGAAGGACTGCACTGTATTAAGGGGGACTGCACTGTATCAAGGAGGACTGCACTGTATCAAGGAGGACTGCACTGTATTAAGGAAGACTGCACTGTATCAAGGAGGACTGCACTGTATTAAGGAGGACTGCACGGTATTAAGGAGGACTGCACTGCACTGTATTAAGGAGGACTGCACTGCACTGTATTAAGGAGGACTACACTGTATTAAGGAGGCCTGCACTGTATCAAGGAGGACTGCACTGTATTAAGGAGGACTGCACTCCATCAAAGAGGACTGCACTGTATTAAGAAGGACTGCACTGCACTGTATTAAGGAGGACTGCACTGTATCAAGGAGGACTGCACTGTATCAAGGAGGACTGCACAGTATTAAGGAGGACTGCACTGTATTAAGGAGGACTGCACTGTAATAAGGAGGACTGCACTGTATCAAGGAGGACTGCACTGTATCAAGGAGGACTGCACTGTATCAAGGAGGACTGCACTGCACTGTATCAAGAAGGACTGCACTGTATCAAGGAGGACTGTACTGTATTAAGGAGGACTGCACTGTAATAAGGAGGACTGCACTGTATTAAGGAGGACTGCACTGTATCAAGGAGGACTGCACTGTATTAAGAAGGACTGCACTGCACTGTATTAAGGAGGACTGCACTGTATTAAGGAGGACTGCACAGTATTAAGAAGGACTGCACTGCACTGTATTAAGGAGGACTGCACTGTATCAAGGAGGACTGCACTGTAATAAGGAGGACTGCACTGTATCAAGGAGGACTGCACTGTATCAAGGAGGACTGCACTGTATTAAGGAGGACTGCACTGTATTAAGGAGGACTGCACTGTATTAAGGAGGACTGCATTGTATCAAGGAGGACTGAACTGTATCAAGGAGGACTGCACTGTATTAAGGAGGACTGCATTAAATTAAGGAGGACTGCACTGCACTGTATCAAGGAGGACTACACTGTATTAAGGAGGACTGCACTGTTTTAAGGAGGACTGCATTAAATTAAGGAGGACTGCACTGCTCTGTATTAAGGAGGACTGCACTGTATTAAGGAAGACTGCACTGTATTAAGGAGGACTAAACTGCATCAAGGAGGACTGCACTGTATTAAGGAGGACTGCACTGTATCAAGGAGGACTGCATTGTATTAAGGAGGACTGCACTGTATCAAGGAGGACTGCACTGTATTAAGCAAGACTGGACTGTATTAAGGAGGACTGCACTGTATTAAGGAGGACTGCACTGTATTAAGAAAGACTGCATTGTATTAAGAAGGACTGCACTTTATTAAGGGGGACTGCACTGTATTAAGAAATACTGCACTGTATTAAGGGGGACTGCACTGTATCAAGGAGGACTACACTGTATTAAGGAGGACTGTACTGTATTAAGGATGACTGCATTGTAATAAGGAGGACTACACTGTATTAAGGAGGAGTGCACTGTTTTAATGAGGACTGCATTAAATTAAGGAGGACTGCATTAAATTAAGGAGGACTGCACTGCTCTGTATTAAGGAGGACTGCACTGTATCAAGGAGGACTGCACTGCACTGTATCAAGGAGGACTGCACTGTATCAAGGAGGACTGCACTGAACTGTATTAAGGAGGACTACACTGTATTAAGGAGGACTGCACTGTATTAAGGAGGACTGCACTGTATTAAGGAGGACTGCACTGTAATAAGGAGGACTGCACTGTATTAAGGATGACTGCATTGTAATAAGGAGGACCGCACCGTATTAAGGAGGACTGCACTGTATTAAGGAGGCCTGCACTGTATCAAGGAGGACTGCACTGTATTAAAAAGGACTGCACTGTATCAAGGAGGACTGCACTGTATTAAGGAGGACTGCACGGTATTAAGGAGGACTGCACGGTATTAAGGAGGACTGCACTGCACTGTATTAAGGAGGACTACACTGTATTAAGGAGGCCTGCACTGTATCAAGGAGGACTGCACTGTATTAAGGAGGACTGCACTCTATCAAAGAGGACTGCACTGTATTCAGAAGGACTGCACTGCACTGTATTAAGGAGGACTGCACTGTATTACGGATGACTGCACAGTATTAAGGAGGACTGCACTGTATTAAGGAGGACTGCACTGTAATAAGGAGGACTGCACTGTATCAAGGAGGACTGCACTGTATCAAGGAGGACTGCACTGTATCAAGGAGGACTGTACTGTATTAAGGAGGACTACAATGCACTGTATTAAGGAGGACTGCACTGTATTAAGGAGGACTGCACTGTATCAAGGAGGACTGCACTGCACTGTATCAAGGAGGACTGCACTGTATCAAGGAGGACTGCACTGAACTGTATTAAGGAGGACTACACTGTATTAAGGAGGACTGCACTGTATTAAGGAGGACTGCACTGTATTAAGGAGGACTGCACTGTAATAAGGAGGACTGCACTGTATTAAGGATGACTGCATTGTAATAAGGAGGACCGCACCGTATTAAGGAGGACTGCACTGTATTAAGGAGGCCTGCACTGTATCAAGGAGGACTGCACTGTATTAAAAAGGACTGCACTGTATCAAGGAGGACTGCACTGTATTAAGGAGGACTGCACGGTATTAAGGAGGACTGCACGGTATTAAGGAGGACTGCACTGCACTGTATTAAGGAGGACTACACTGTATTAAGGAGGCCTGCACTGTATCAAGGAGGACTGCACTGTATTAAGGAGGACTGCACTCTATCAAAGAGGACTGCACTGTATTCAGAAGGACTGCACTGCACTGTATTAAGGAGGACTGCACTGTATTAAGGAGGACTGCACTGCACTGTATTAAGGAGGACTGCACTGTATCAAGGAGGACTGCACTGTATCAAGGAGGACTGCACAGTATTAAGGAGGACTGCACTGTATTAAGGAGGACTGCACTGTAATAAGGAGGACTGCACTGTATCAAGGAGGACTGCACTGTATCAAGGAGGACTGCACTGTATCAAGGAGGACTGCACTGCACTGTATCAAGAAGGACTGCACTGTATCAAGGAGGACTGTACTGAATTAAGGAGGACTGCACTGTAATAAGGAGGACTGCACTGTATTAAGGAGGACTGCACTGTATCAAGGAGGACTGCACTGTATTAAGAAGGACTGCACTGCACTGTATTAAGGAGGACTGCACTGTATTAAGGAGGACTGCACTGTATTAAGAAGGACTGCACTGCACTGTATTAAGGAGGACTGCACTGTATCAAGGAGGACTGCACTGTAATAAGGAGGACTGCACTGTATCAAGGAGGACTGCACTGTATCAAGGAGGACTGCACTGTATTAAGGAGGACTGCACTGTATTAAGGAGGACTGCACTGTATTAAGGAGGACTGCACTGTATCAAGGAGGACTGAACTGTATCAAGGAGGACTGCACTGTATTAAGGAGGACTGCATTAAATTAAGGAGGACTGCACTGCACTGTATCAAGGAGGACTACACTGTATTAAGGAGGACTGCACTGTTTTAAGGAGGACTGCATTAAATTAAGGAGGACTGCACTGCTCTGTATTAAGGAGGACTGCACTGTATTAAGGAAGACTGCACTGTATTAAGGAGGACTAAACTGCATCAAGGAGGACTGCACTGTATTAAGGAGGACTGCACTGTATCAAGGAGGACTGCATTGTATTAAGGAGGACTGCACTGTATCAAGGAGGACTGCACTGTATTAAGCAAGACTGGACTGTATTAAGGAGGACTGTACTGTATTAAGGAGGACTGCACTGTATTAAGAAAGACTGCATTGTATTAAGAAGGACTGCCCTTTATTAAGGGGGACTGCACTGTATTAAGAAATACTGCACTGTATTAAGGGGGACTGCACTGTATCAAGGAGGACTACACTGTATTAAGGAGGACTGTACTGTATTAAGGAGGACTGCATTAAATTAAGGAGGACTGCACTGCACTGTATCAAGGAGGACTACACTGTATTAAGGAGGAGTGCACTGTTTTAATGAGGACTGCATTAAATTAAGGAGGACTGCATTAAATTAAGGAGGACTGCACTGCTCTGTATTAAGGACGACTGCACTGTATCAAGGAGGACTGCACTGCACTGTATCAAGGAGGACTGCACTGTATCAAGGAGGACTGCACTGAACTGTATTAAGGAGGACTACACTGTATTAAGGAGGACTGCACTGTATTAAGGAGGACTGCACTGTATTAAGGAGGACTGCACTGTAATAAGGAGGACTGCACTGTATTAAGGATGACTGCATTGTAATAAGGAGGACCGCACCGTATTAAGGAGGACTGCACTGTATTAAGGAGGCCTGCACTGTATCAAGGAGGACTGCACTGTATTAAAAAGGACTGCACTGTATCAAGGAGGACTGCACTGTATTAAGGAGGACTGCACGGTATTAAGGAGGACTGCACGGTATTAAGGAGGACTGCACTGCACTGTATTAAGGAGGACTACACTGTATTAAGGAGGCCTGCACTGTATCAAGGAGGACTGCACTGTATTAAGGAGGACTGCACTCTATCAAAGAGGACTGCACTGTATTCAGAAGGACTGCACTGCACTGTATTAAGGAGGACTGCACTGTATTACGGATGACTGCACAGTATTAAGGAGGACTGCACTGTATTAAGGAGGACTGCACTGTAATAAGGAGGACTGCACTGTATCAAGGAGGACTGCACTGTATCAAGGAGGACTGCACTGTATCAAGGAGGACTGTACTGTATTAAGGAGGACTACAATGCACTGTATTAAGGAGGACTACACTGTATTAAGGAGGACTGCACTGTATCAAGGAGGACTGCACTGCACTGTATCAAGGAGGACTGCACTGTATCAAGGAGGACTGCACTGAACTGTATTAAGGAGGACTACACTGTATTAAGGAGGACTGCACTGTATTAAGGAGGACTGCACTGTATTAAGGAGGACTGCACTGTAATAAGGAGGACTGCACTGTATTAAGGATGACTGCATTGTAATAAGGAGGACCGCACCGTATTAAGGAGGACTGCACTGTATTAAGGAGGCCTGCACTGTATCAAGGAGGACTGCACTGTATTAAAAAGGACTGCACTGTATCAAGGAGGACTGCACTGTATTAAGGAGGACTGCACTCTATCAAAGAGGACTGCACTGTATTCAGAAGGACTGCACTGCACTGTATTAAGGAGGACTGCACTGTATTAAGGATGACTGCACAGTATTAAGGAGGACTGCACTGTATTAAGGAGGACTGCACTGTAATAAGGAGGACTGCACTGTGTCAAGGAGGACTGCACTGTATCAAGGAGGACTGCACTGTATCAAGGAGGACTGTACTGTATTAAGGAGGACTACAATGCACTGTATTAAGGAGGACTGCACTGTATTAAGGAGGACTGCACTGTATTAAGAAGGACTGCACTTTACTGTATCAAGGAGGACTGCACTGCACTGTATCAAGGAGGACTACACTGTATCAAGGAGGACTGCACTGCACTGTATTAAGGAGGACTACACTGTATTAAGGAGGACTGCAATGTATTAAGGAGGACTGCACTCTATCAAAGAGGACTGCACTGTATTAAGGAAGACTTCACTGTATTAAGGAGGACTGCACTGTATCAAGGAGGACTGCACTGTATTAAAAAGGACTGCACTGTATTAAGAAGGACTGCACTGTATCAAGGAGGACTGCACTGTATTAAGGAGGACTGCACGGTATTAAGGAGGACTGCACTGCACTGTATTAAGGAGGACTGCACTGCACTGTATTAAGGAAGACTACACTGTATTAAGGAGGCCTGCACTGTATCAAGGAGGACTGCACTGTATTAAGGAGGACTGCACTCTATCAAAGAGGACTGCACTGTATTAAGAAGGACTGCACTGCACTGTATTAAGGAGGACTGCACTCTATCAAGGAGGACTGCACAGTTTTAAGGAGGACTGCACAGTATTAAGGAGGACTGCACTGTATTAAGGAGGACTGCACCGTAATAAGGAGGACTGCACTGTATCAAGGAGGACTGCACTGTATCAAGGAGGACTGCACTGTATCAAGGAGGACTGCACTGCACTGTATCAAGAAGGACTGCAGTGTATCAAGGATGACTGTACTGTAATAAGGAGGACTGCACTGTAATAAGGAGGACTGCACTGTATTAAGGAGGACTGCACTGTATCAAGGAGGACTGCACTGTATTAAGGAGGACTGCACTGTATTAAGAAGGACTGCACTGCACTGTATTAAGGAGGACTGCACTGTATCAAGGAGGACTGCACTGTAATAAGGAGGACTGCACTGTATCAAGGAGGACTGCACTATATCAAGGAGGACTGCACTGTATTAAGGAGGACTGCACTGTATTAAGGAGGACTGCACTGTATTAAGGAGGACTGCACTGTATCAAGGAGGACTGAACTGTATCAAGGAGGACTGCACTGTATTAAGGAGGACTGCATTAAATTAAGGAGGACTGCACTGCACTGTATCAAGGAGGACTACACTGTATTAAGGAGGACTGCACTGTTTTAAGGAGGACTGCATTAAATTAAGGAGGACTGCACTGCTCTGTATTAAGGAGGACTGCACTGCTCTGTATTAAGGAGGACTGCACTGTATTAAGGAAGACTGCACTGTATTAAGGAGGACTAAACTGCATCAAGGAGGACTGCACTGTATTAAGGAGGACTGCACTGTATTAAGGAGGACTGCACTGTATCAAGGAGGACTGCACTGTATCAAGGATGACTGCACTGTATTAAGGAGGACTGCACTGTATCAAGGAGGACTGCACTGTATTAAGCAAGACTGGACTGTATTAAGGAGGACTGCACTGTATTAAGAAGGACTGCACTGTATAAAGGGGGACTGCACTGTATAAAGGGGGACTGCACTGTATTAAGAAAGACTGCACTGTATTAAGGGGGACTGCACTGTATCAAGGAGGACTGCACTGTATCAAGGAAGACTGCACTGTATTAAGGAGGACTGCACTGTATTAAGGAGGAATGTACTGTATTAAGGAAGACTGCACTGTATTAAGAAGGACTGCACTGTATCAAGGAGGACTGCACTGTATTAAGGAGGACTGCACTGTATTAAGGAGGACTGCACTGTAATAAGGAGGACTGCACTGTATTAAGGATGACTGCATTGTAATAAGGAGGACCGCACCGTATTAAGGAGGACTGCACTGTATTAAGGAGGCCTGCACTGTATCAAGGAGGACTGCACTGTATTAAAAAGGACTGCACTGTATCAAGGAGGACTGCACTGTATTAAGGAGGACTGCACGGTATTAAGGAGGACTGCACGGTATTAAGGAGGACTGCACTGCACTGTATTAAGGAGGACTACACTGTATTAAGGAGGCCTGCACTGTATCAAGGAGGACTGCACTGTATTAAGGAGGACTGCACTCTATCAAAGAGGACTGCACTGTATTCAGAAGGACTGCACTGCACTGTATTAAGGAGGACTGCACTGTATTACGGATGACTGCACAGTATTAAGGAGGACTGCACTGTATTAAGGAGGACTGCACTGTAATAAGGAGGACTGCACTGTATCAAGGAGGACTGCACTGTATCAAGGAGGACTGCACTGTATCAAGGAGGACTGTACTGTATTAAGGAGGACTACAATGCACTGTATTAAGGAGGACTGCACTGTATTAAGGAGGACTGCACTGTATCAAGGAGGACTGCACTGCACTGTATCAAGGAGGACTGCACTGTATCAAGGAGGACTGCACTGAACTGTATTAAGGAGGACTACACTGTATTAAGGAGGACTGCACTGTATTAAGGAGGACTGCACTGTATTAAGGAGGACTGCACTGTAATAAGGAGGACTGCACTGTATTAAGGATGACTGCATTGTAATAAGGAGGACCGCACCGTATTAAGGAGGACTGCACTGTATTAAGGAGGCCTGCACTGTATCAAGGAGGACTGCACTGTATTAAAAAGGACTGCACTGTATCAAGGAGGACTGCACTGTATTAAGGAGGACTGCACGGTATTAAGGAGGACTGCACGGTATTAAGGAGGACTGCACTGCACTGTATTAAGGAGGACTACACTGTATTAAGGAGGCCTGCACTGTATCAAGGAGGACTGCACTGTATTAAGGAGGACTGCACTCTATCAAAGAGGACTGCACTGTATTCAGAAGGACTGCACTGCACTGTATTAAGGAGGACTGCACTGTATTAAGGAGGACTGCACTGCACTGTATTAAGGAGGACTGCACTGTATCAAGGAGGACTGCACTGTATCAAGGAGGACTGCACAGTATTAAGGAGGACTGCACTGTATTAAGGAGGACTGCACTGTAATAAGGAGGACTGCACTGTATCAAGGAGGACTGCACTGTATCAAGGAGGACTGCACTGTATCAAGGAGGACTGCACTGCACTGTATCAAGAAGGACTGCACTGTATCAAGGAGGACTGTACTGAATTAAGGAGGACTGCACTGTAATAAGGAGGACTGCACTGTATTAAGGAGGACTGCACTGTATCAAGGAGGACTGCACTGTATTAAGAAGGACTGCACTGCACTGTATTAAGGAGGACTGCACTGTATTAAGGAGGACTGCACTGTATTAAGAAGGACTGCACTGCACTGTATTAAGGAGGACTGCACTGTATCAAGGAGGACTGCACTGTAATAAGGAGGACTGCACTGTATCAAGGAGGACTGCACTGTATCAAGGAGGACTGCACTGTATTAAGGAGGACTGCACTGTATTAAGGAGGACTGCACTGTATTAAGGAGGACTGCACTGTATCAAGGAGGACTGAACTGTATCAAGGAGGACTGCACTGTATTAAGGAGGACTGCATTAAATTAAGGAGGACTGCACTGCACTGTATCAAGGAGGACTACACTGTATTAAGGAGGACTGCACTGTTTTAAGGAGGACTGCATTAAATTAAGGAGGACTGCACTGCTCTGTATTAAGGAGGACTGCACTGTATTAAGGAAGACTGCACTGTATTAAGGAGGACTAAACTGCATCAAGGAGGACTGCACTGTATTAAGGAGGACTGCACTGTATCAAGGAGGACTGCATTGTATTAAGGAGGACTGCACTGTATCAAGGAGGACTGCACTGTATTAAGCAAGACTGGACTGTATTAAGGAGGACTGTACTGTATTAAGGAGGACTGCACTGTATTAAGAAAGACTGCATTGTATTAAGAAGGACTGCCCTTTATTAAGGGGGACTGCACTGTATTAAGAAATACTGCACTGTATTAAGGGGGACTGCACTGTATCAAGGAGGACTACACTGTATTAAGGAGGACTGTACTGTATTAAGGAGGACTGCATTAAATTAAGGAGGACTGCACTGCACTGTATCAAGGAGGACTACACTGTATTAAGGAGGAGTGCACTGTTTTAATGAGGACTGCATTAAATTAAGGAGGACTGCATTAAATTAAGGAGGACTGCACTGCTCTGTATTAAGGACGACTGCACTGTATCAAGGAGGACTGCACTGCACTGTATCAAGGAGGACTGCACTGTATCAAGGAGGACTGCACTGAACTGTATTAAGGAGGACTACACTGTATTAAGGAGGACTGCACTGTATTAAGGAGGACTGCACTGTATTAAGGAGGACTGCACTGTAATAAGGAGGACTGCACTGTATTAAGGATGACTGCATTGTAATAAGGAGGACCGCACCGTATTAAGGAGGACTGCACTGTATTAAGGAGGCCTGCACTGTATCAAGGAGGACTGCACTGTATTAAAAAGGACTGCACTGTATCAAGGAGGACTGCACTGTATTAAGGAGGACTGCACGGTATTAAGGAGGACTGCACGGTATTAAGGAGGACTGCACTGCACTGTATTAAGGAGGACTACACTGTATTAAGGAGGCCTGCACTGTATCAAGGAGGACTGCACTGTATTAAGGAGGACTGCACTCTATCAAAGAGGACTGCACTGTATTCAGAAGGACTGCACTGCACTGTATTAAGGAGGACTGCACTGTATTACGGATGACTGCACAGTATTAAGGAGGACTGCACTGTATTAAGGAGGACTGCACTGTAATAAGGAGGACTGCACTGTATCAAGGAGGACTGCACTGTATCAAGGAGGACTGCACTGTATCAAGGAGGACTGTACTGTATTAAGGAGGACTACAATGCACTGTATTAAGGAGGACTACACTGTATTAAGGAGGACTGCACTGTATCAAGGAGGACTGCACTGCACTGTATCAAGGAGGACTGCACTGTATCAAGGAGGACTGCACTGAACTGTATTAAGGAGGACTACACTGTATTAAGGAGGACTGCACTGTATTAAGGAGGACTGCACTGTATTAAGGAGGACTGCACTGTAATAAGGAGGACTGCACTGTATTAAGGATGACTGCATTGTAATAAGGAGGACCGCACCGTATTAAGGAGGACTGCACTGTATTAAGGAGGCCTGCACTGTATCAAGGAGGACTGCACTGTATTAAAAAGGACTGCACTGTATCAAGGAGGACTGCACTGTATTAAGGAGGACTGCACTCTATCAAAGAGGACTGCACTGTATTCAGAAGGACTGCACTGCACTGTATTAAGGAGGACTGCACTGTATTAAGGATGACTGCACAGTATTAAGGAGGACTGCACTGTATTAAGGAGGACTGCACTGTAATAAGGAGGACTGCACTGTGTCAAGGAGGACTGCACTGTATCAAGGAGGACTGCACTGTATCAAGGAGGACTGTACTGTATTAAGGAGGACTACAATGCACTGTATTAAGGAGGACTGCACTGTATTAAGGAGGACTGCACTGTATTAAGAAGGACTGCACTTTACTGTATCAAGGAGGACTGCACTGCACTGTATCAAGGAGGACTACACTGTATCAAGGAGGACTGCACTGCACTGTATTAAGGAGGACTACACTGTATTAAGGAGGACTGCAATGTATTAAGGAGGACTGCACTCTATCAAAGAGGACTGCACTGTATTAAGGAAGACTTCACTGTATTAAGGAGGACTGCACTGTATCAAGGAGGACTGCACTGTATTAAAAAGGACTGCACTGTATTAAGAAGGACTGCACTGTATCAAGGAGGACTGCACTGTATTAAGGAGGACTGCACGGTATTAAGGAGGACTGCACTGCACTGTATTAAGGAGGACTGCACTGCACTGTATTAAGGAAGACTACACTGTATTAAGGAGGCCTGCACTGTATCAAGGAGGACTGCACTGTATTAAGGAGGACTGCACTCTATCAAAGAGGACTGCACTGTATTAAGAAGGACTGCACTGCACTGTATTAAGGAGGACTGCACTCTATCAAGGAGGACTGCACAGTTTTAAGGAGGACTGCACAGTATTAAGGAGGACTGCACTGTATTAAGGAGGACTGCACCGTAATAAGGAGGACTGCACTGTATCAAGGAGGACTGCACTGTATCAAGGAGGACTGCACTGTATCAAGGAGGACTGCACTGCACTGTATCAAGAAGGACTGCAGTGTATCAAGGATGACTGTACTGTAATAAGGAGGACTGCACTGTAATAAGGAGGACTGCACTGTATTAAGGAGGACTGCACTGTATCAAGGAGGACTGCACTGTATTAAGGAGGACTGCACTGTATTAAGAAGGACTGCACTGCACTGTATTAAGGAGGACTGCACTGTATCAAGGAGGACTGCACTGTAATAAGGAGGACTGCACTGTATCAAGGAGGACTGCACTATATCAAGGAGGACTGCACTGTATTAAGGAGGACTGCACTGTATTAAGGAGGACTGCACTGTATTAAGGAGGACTGCACTGTATCAAGGAGGACTGAACTGTATCAAGGAGGACTGCACTGTATTAAGGAGGACTGCATTAAATTAAGGAGGACTGCACTGCACTGTATCAAGGAGGACTACACTGTATTAAGGAGGACTGCACTGTTTTAAGGAGGACTGCATTAAATTAAGGAGGACTGCACTGCTCTGTATTAAGGAGAACTGCACTGCTCTGTATTAAGGAGGACTGCACTGTATTAAGGAAGACTGCACTGTATTAAGGAGGACTAAACTGCATCAAGGAGGACTGCACTGTATTAAGGAGGACTGCACTGTATTAAGGAGGACTGCACTGTATCAAGGAGGACTGCACTGTATCAAGGATGACTGCACTGTATTAAGGAGGACTGCACTGTATCAAGGAGGACTGCACTGTATTAAGCAAGACTGGACTGTATTAAGGAGGACTGCACTGTATTAAGAAGGACTGCACTGTATAAAGGGGGACTGCACTGTATAAAGGGGGACTGCACTGTATTAAGAAAGACTGCACTGTATTAAGGGGGACTGCACTGTATCAAGGAGGACTGCACTGTATCAAGGAAGACTGCACTGTATTAAGGAGGACTGCACTGTATTAAGGAGGAATGTACTGTATTAAGGAAGACTGCACTGTATTAAGAAGGACTGCACTGTATCAAGGAGGACTGCACTGTATTAAGGAGGACTGCACTGCACTGTATTAAGGAGGACTGCACTATATTAAGGGGGACTGCACTGTATCAAGGAGGACTGCACTGTATTAAGGAAGACTGCACTGTATTAAGGAGGACTGCACTGTATTAAGGAGGACTGCACTGTATTAAGAAGGACTGCACTGTATCAAGGAGGACTGCACTGTATTAAGGAGGACTGCACTGTATTAAGGAAGACTGCACTGTATTAAGAAGGACTGCACTGTATCAAGGAGGACTGCACTGTATCAAGGAGGACTGCACTGCACTGTATCAAGGAGGACTACACTGTATCAAGGAGGACTGCACTGCACTGTATTAAGGAGGACTACACTGTATCAAGGAGGACTGCACTGTATTAAGGAGGACTACACTGTATTAAGGAGGACTGCACTGCACTGTATTAAGGAGGACTGCACTGTAATAAGGAGAACTGCACTGTATTAAGGATGACTGCACTGTAATAAGGAGGACTGCACCGTATTAAGGAAGACTGCACTGTATTAAGGAGGACTGCACTGTATTAAGGAAGACTGCACTGTATTAAGAAGGACTGCACTGTATCAAGAAGGACTGCACTGTATCAAGAAGGACTGCACTCTATTAAGGAGGACTGCACTGTATCAAGGAGGAGTGCATTGTATTAAGGAGGACTGCACTGTATCAAGGAGGACTGCACTGAACTGTATTAAGGAGGACTACACTGTATTAAGGAGGACTGCACTGTATTAAGGAGGACTGCACTGTATTAAGGAGGACTGCACTGCACTGTATTAAGGAGGACTACTCTGTATTAAGGAGGACTGCACTGTATTAAGGAAGACCGCACTGTATTAAGAAGGACTGCACTGTATTAAGGGGGACTGCACTGTATCAAGGAGGACTGCACTGTATCAAGGAGGACTGCACTGTATTAAGGAAGACTGCACTATATTAAGGAGGACTGCACTGTATCAAGGAGGAATGCACTGTATTAAAAAGGACTGCACTGTATCAAGGAGGACTGCACTGTATTAAGAAGGACTGCACTGTATCAAGGAGGACTGCACTGTATTAAGGAGGACTGCACGGTATTAAGGAGGACTGCACTGCACTGTATTAAGGTGGACTGCACTGCACTGTATTAAGGAGGACTACACTGTATTAAGGAGGCCTGCACTGTATCAAGGAGGACTGCACTGTATTAAGGAGGACTGCACTCCATCAAAGAGGACTGCACTGTATTAAGAAGGACTGCACTGCACTGTATTAAGGAGGACTGCACTGTATCAAGGAGGACTGCACTGTATCAAGGAGGACTGCACAGTATTAAGGAGGACTGCACTGTATTAAGGAGGACTGCACTGTAATAAGGAGGACTGCACTGTATCAAGGAGGACTGCACTGTATCAAGGAGGACTGCACTGTATCAAGGAGGACTGCACTGCACTGTATCAAGAAGGACTGCACTGTATCAAGGAGGACTGTACTGTATTAAGGAGGACTGCACTGTAATAAGGAGGACTGCACTGTATTAAGGAGGACTGCACTGTATCAAGGAGGACTGCACTGTATTAAGAAGGACTGCACTGCACTGTATTAAGGAGGACTGCACTGTATCAAGGAGGACTGCACTGTAATAAGGAGGACTGCACTGTATCAAGGAGGACTGCACTGTATCAAGGAGGACTGCACTGTATTAAGGAGGACTGCACTGTATTAAGGAGGACTGCACTGTATTAAGGAGGACTGCACTGTATCAAGGAGGACTGAACTGTATCAAGGAGGACTGCACTGTATTAAGGAGGACTGCATTAAATTAAGGAGGACTGCACTGCACTGTATCAAGGAGGACTACACTGTATTAAGGAGGACTGCACTGTTTTAAGGAGGACTGCATTAAATTAAGGAGGACTGCACTGCTCTGTATTAAGGAGGACTGCACTGTATTAAGGAAGACTGCACTGTATTAAGGAGGACTAAACTGCATCAAGGAGGACTGCACTGTATTAAGGAGGACTGCACTGTATCAAGGAGGACTGCATTGTATTAAGGAGGACTGCACTGTATCAAGGAGGACTGCACTGTATTAAGCAAGACTGGACTGTATTAAGGAGGACTGCACTGTATTAAGGAGGACTGCACTGTATTAAGAAAGACTGCATTGTATTAAGAAGGACTGCACTTTATTAAGGGGGACTGCACTGTATTAAGAAATACTGCACTGTATTAAGGGGGACTGCACTGTATCAAGGAGGACTACACTGTATTAAGGAGGACTGTACTGTATTAAGGAGGACTGCATTAAATTAAGGAGGACTGCACTGCACTGTATCAAGGAGGACTACACTGTATTAAGGAGGAGTGCACTGTTTTAATGAGGACTGCATTAAATTAAGGAGGACTGCATTAAATTAAGGAGGACTGCACTGCTCTGTATTAAGGACGACTGCACTGTATCAAGGAGGACTGCACTGCACTGTATCAAGGAGGACTGCACTGTATCAAGGAGGACTGCACTGAACTGTATTAAGGAGGACTACACTGTATTAAGGAGGACTGCACTGTATTAAGGAGGACTGCACTGTATTAAGGAGGACTGCACTGTAATAAGGAGGACTGCACTGTATTAAGGATGACTGCATTGTAATAAGGAGGACCGCACCGTATTAAGGAGGACTGCACTGTATTAAGGAGGCCTGCACTGTATCAAGGAGGACTGCACTGTATTAAAAAGGACTGCACTGTATCAAGGAGGACTGCACTGTATTAAGGAGGACTGCACGGTATTAAGGAGGACTGCACGGTATTAAGGAGGACTGCACTGCACTGTATTAAGGAGGACTACACTGTATTAAGGAGGCCTGCACT
This sequence comes from Eucyclogobius newberryi, assembly GCF_026437365.1. NCBI lineage: Eukaryota > Metazoa > Chordata > Actinopteri > Gobiiformes > Gobiidae > Eucyclogobius > Eucyclogobius newberryi. Next base: position 1,126,773 of record NW_027315735.1, on the reverse strand, counting down.
GTATCAAGGAGGACTGCACTGTATTAAGGAGGACTGCACTCTATCAAAGAGGACTGCACTGTATTCAGAAGGACTGCACTGCACTGTATTAAGGAGGACTGCACTGTATTACGGATGACTGCACAGTATTAAGGAGGACTGCACTGTATTAAGGAGGACTGCACTGTAATAAGGAGGACTGCACTGTATCAAGGAGGACTGCACTGTATCAAGGAGGACTGCACTGTATCAAGGAGGACTGTACTGTATTAAGGAGGACTACAATGCACTGTATTAAGGAGGACTACACTGTATTAAGGAGGACTGCACTGTATCAAGGAGGACTGCACTGCACTGTATCAAGGAGGACTGCACTGTATCAAGGAGGACTGCACTGAACTGTATTAAGGAGGACTACACTGTATTAAGGAGGACTGCACTGTATTAAGGAGGACTGCACTGTATTAAGGAGGACTGCACTGTAATAAGGAGGACTGCACTGTATTAAGGATGACTGCATTGTAATAAGGAGGACCGCACCGTATTAAGGAGGACTGCACTGTATTAAGGAGGCCTGCACTGTATCAAGGAGGACTGCACTGTATTAAAAAGGACTGCACTGTATCAAGGAGGACTGCACTGTATTAAGGAGGACTGCACTCTATCAAAGAGGACTGCACTGTATTCAGAAGGACTGCACTGCACTGTATTAAGGAGGACTGCACTGTATTAAGGATGACTGCACAGTATTAAGGAGGACTGCACTGTATTAAGGAGGACTGCACTGTAATAAGGAGGACTGCACTGTGTCAAGGAGGACTGCACTGTATCAAGGAGGACTGCACTGTATCAAGGAGGACTGTACTGTATTAAGGAGGACTACAATGCACTGTATTAAGGAGGACTGCACTGTATTAAGGAGGACTGCACTGTATTAAGAAGGACTGCACTTTACTGTATCAAGGAGGACTGCACTGCACTGTATCAAGGAGGACTACACTGTATCAAGGAGGACTGCACTGCACTGTATTAAGGAGGACTACACTGTATTAAGGAGGACTGCAATGTATTAAGGAGGACTGCACTCTATCAAAGAGGACTGCACTGTATTAAGGAAGACTTCACTGTATTAAGGAGGACTGCACTGTATCAAGGAGGACTGCACTGTATTAAAAAGGACTGCACTGTATTAAGAAGGACTGCACTGTATCAAGGAGGACTGCACTGTATTAAGGAGGACTGCACGGTATTAAGGAGGACTGCACTGCACTGTATTAAGGAGGACTGCACTGCACTGTATTAAGGAAGACTACACTGTATTAAGGAGGCCTGCACTGTATCAAGGAGGACTGCACTGTATTAAGGAGGACTGCACTCTATCAAAGAGGACTGCACTGTATTAAGAAGGACTGCACTGCACTGTATTAAGGAGGACTGCACTCTATCAAGGAGGACTGCACAGTTTTAAGGAGGACTGCACAGTATTAAGGAGGACTGCACTGTATTAAGGAGGACTGCACCGTAATAAGGAGGACTGCACTGTATCAAGGAGGACTGCACTGTATCAAGGAGGACTGCACTGTATCAAGGAGGACTGCACTGCACTGTATCAAGAAGGACTGCAGTGTATCAAGGATGACTGTACTGTAATAAGGAGGACTGCACTGTAATAAGGAGGACTGCACTGTATTAAGGAGGACTGCACTGTATCAAGGAGGACTGCACTGTATTAAGGAGGACTGCACTGTATTAAGAAGGACTGCACTGCACTGTATTAAGGAGGACTGCACTGTATCAAGGAGGACTGCACTGTAATAAGGAGGACTGCACTGTATCAAGGAGGACTGCACTATATCAAGGAGGACTGCACTGTATTAAGGAGGACTGCACTGTATTAAGGAGGACTGCACTGTATTAAGGAGGACTGCACTGTATCAAGGAGGACTGAACTGTATCAAGGAGGACTGCACTGTATTAAGGAGGACTGCATTAAATTAAGGAGGACTGCACTGCACTGTATCAAGGAGGACTACACTGTATTAAGGAGGACTGCACTGTTTTAAGGAGGACTGCATTAAATTAAGGAGGACTGCACTGCTCTGTATTAAGGAGAACTGCACTGCTCTGTATTAAGGAGGACTGCACTGTATTAAGGAAGACTGCACTGTATTAAGGAGGACTAAACTGCATCAAGGAGGACTGCACTGTATTAAGGAGGACTGCACTGTATTAAGGAGGACTGCACTGTATCAAGGAGGACTGCACTGTATCAAGGATGACTGCACTGTATTAAGGAGGACTGCACTGTATCAAGGAGGACTGCACTGTATTAAGCAAGACTGGACTGTATTAAGGAGGACTGCACTGTATTAAGAAGGACTGCACTGTATAAAGGGGGACTGCACTGTATAAAGGGGGACTGCACTGTATTAAGAAAGACTGCACTGTATTAAGGGGGACTGCACTGTATCAAGGAGGACTGCACTGTATCAAGGAAGACTGCACTGTATTAAGGAGGACTGCACTGTATTAAGGAGGAATGTACTGTATTAAGGAAGACTGCACTGTATTAAGAAGGACTGCACTGTATCAAGGAGGACTGCACTGTATTAAGGAGGACTGCACTGCACTGTATTAAGGAGGACTGCACTATATTAAGGGGGACTGCACTGTATCAAGGAGGACTGCACTGTATTAAGGAAGACTGCACTGTATTAAGGAGGACTGCACTGTATTAAGGAGGACTGCACTGTATTAAGAAGGACTGCACTGTATCAAGGAGGACTGCACTGTATTAAGGAGGACTGCACTGTATTAAGGAAGACTGCACTGTATTAAGAAGGACTGCACTGTATCAAGGAGGACTGCACTGTATCAAGGAGGACTGCACTGCACTGTATCAAGGAGGACTACACTGTATCAAGGAGGACTGCACTGCACTGTATTAAGGAGGACTACACTGTATCAAGGAGGACTGCACTGTATTAAGGAGGACTACACTGTATTAAGGAGGACTGCACTGCACTGTATTAAGGAGGACTGCACTGTAATAAGGAGAACTGCACTGTATTAAGGATGACTGCACTGTAATAAGGAGGACTGCACCGTATTAAGGAAGACTGCACTGTATTAAGGAGGACTGCACTGTATTAAGGAAGACTGCACTGTATTAAGAAGGACTGCACTGTATCAAGAAGGACTGCACTGTATCAAGAAGGACTGCACTCTATTAAGGAGGACTGCACTGTATCAAGGAGGAGTGCATTGTATTAAGGAGGACTGCACTGTATCAAGGAGGACTGCACTGAACTGTATTAAGGAGGACTACACTGTATTAAGGAGGACTGCACTGTATTAAGGAGGACTGCACTGTATTAAGGAGGACTGCACTGCACTGTATTAAGGAGGACTACTCTGTATTAAGGAGGACTGCACTGTATTAAGGAAGACCGCACTGTATTAAGAAGGACTGCACTGTATTAAGGGGGACTGCACTGTATCAAGGAGGACTGCACTGTATCAAGGAGGACTGCACTGTATTAAGGAAGACTGCACTATATTAAGGAGGACTGCACTGTATCAAGGAGGAATGCACTGTATTAAAAAGGACTGCACTGTATCAAGGAGGACTGCACTGTATTAAGAAGGACTGCACTGTATCAAGGAGGACTGCACTGTATTAAGGAGGACTGCACGGTATTAAGGAGGACTGCACTGCACTGTATTAAGGTGGACTGCACTGCACTGTATTAAGGAGGACTACACTGTATTAAGGAGGCCTGCACTGTATCAAGGAGGACTGCACTGTATTAAGGAGGACTGCACTCCATCAAAGAGGACTGCACTGTATTAAGAAGGACTGCACTGCACTGTATTAAGGAGGACTGCACTGTATCAAGGAGGACTGCACTGTATCAAGGAGGACTGCACAGTATTAAGGAGGACTGCACTGTATTAAGGAGGACTGCACTGTAATAAGGAGGACTGCACTGTATCAAGGAGGACTGCACTGTATCAAGGAGGACTGCACTGTATCAAGGAGGACTGCACTGCACTGTATCAAGAAGGACTGCACTGTATCAAGGAGGACTGTACTGTATTAAGGAGGACTGCACTGTAATAAGGAGGACTGCACTGTATTAAGGAGGACTGCACTGTATCAAGGAGGACTGCACTGTATTAAGAAGGACTGCACTGCACTGTATTAAGGAGGACTGCACTGTATCAAGGAGGACTGCACTGTAATAAGGAGGACTGCACTGTATCAAGGAGGACTGCACTGTATCAAGGAGGACTGCACTGTATTAAGGAGGACTGCACTGTATTAAGGAGGACTGCACTGTATTAAGGAGGACTGCACTGTATCAAGGAGGACTGAACTGTATCAAGGAGGACTGCACTGTATTAAGGAGGACTGCATTAAATTAAGGAGGACTGCACTGCACTGTATCAAGGAGGACTACACTGTATTAAGGAGGACTGCACTGTTTTAAGGAGGACTGCATTAAATTAAGGAGGACTGCACTGCTCTGTATTAAGGAGGACTGCACTGTATTAAGGAAGACTGCACTGTATTAAGGAGGACTAAACTGCATCAAGGAGGACTGCACTGTATTAAGGAGGACTGCACTGTATCAAGGAGGACTGCATTGTATTAAGGAGGACTGCACTGTATCAAGGAGGACTGCACTGTATTAAGCAAGACTGGACTGTATTAAGGAGGACTGCACTGTATTAAGGAGGACTGCACTGTATTAAGAAAGACTGCATTGTATTAAGAAGGACTGCACTTTATTAAGGGGGACTGCACTGTATTAAGAAATACTGCACTGTATTAAGGGGGACTGCACTGTATCAAGGAGGACTACACTGTATTAAGGAGGACTGTACTGTATTAAGGAGGACTGCATTAAATTAAGGAGGACTGCACTGCACTGTATCAAGGAGGACTACACTGTATTAAGGAGGAGTGCACTGTTTTAATGAGGACTGCATTAAATTAAGGAGGACTGCATTAAATTAAGGAGGACTGCACTGCTCTGTATTAAGGAGGACTGCACTGTATCAAGGAGGACTGCACTGCACTGTATCAAGGAGGACTGCACTGTATCAAGGAGGACTGCACTGAACTGTATTAAGGAGGACTACACTGTATTAAGGAGGACTGCACTGTATTAAGGAGGACTGCACTGTAATAAGGAGGACTGCACTGTAATAAGGAGGACTGCACTGTATTAAGGATGACTGCATTGTAATAAGGAGGACCGCACCGTATTAAGGAGGACTGCACTGTATTAAGGAGGCCTGCACTGTATCAAGGAGGACTGCACTGTATTAAAAAGGACTGCACTGTATCAAGGAGGACTGCACTGTATTAAGGAGGACTGCACGGTATTAAGGAGGGCTGCACGGTATTAAGGAGGACTGCACTGCACTGTATTAAGGAGGACTACACTGTATTAAGGAGGCCTGCACTGTATCAAGGAGGACTGCACTGTATTAAGGAGGACTGCACTCTATCAAAGAGGACTGCACTGTATTCAGAAGGACTGCACTGCACTGTATTAAGGAGGACTGCACTGTATTACGGATGACTGCACAGTATTAAGGAGGACTGCACTGTATTAAGGAGGACGGCACTGTAATAAGGAGGACTGCACTGTATCAAGGAGGACTGCACTGTATCAAGGAGGACTGCACTGTATCAAGGAGGACTGTACTGTATCAAGGAGGACTGCACTGAACTGTATTAAGGAGGACTACACTGTATTAAGGAGGACTGCACTGTATTAAGGAGGACTGCACTGTAATAAGGAGGACTGCACTGTAATAAGGAGGACTGCACTGTATTAAGGATGACTGCATTGTAATAAGGAGGACCGCACCGTATTAAGGAGGACTGCACTGTATTAAGGAGGCCTGCACTGTATCAAGGAGGACTGCACTGTATTAAAAAGGACTGCACTGTATCAAGGAGGACTGCACTGTATTAAGGAGGACTGCACGGTATTAAGGAGGACTGCACGGTATTAAGGAGGACTGCACTGCACTGTATTAAGGAGGACTACACTGTATTAAGGAGGCCTGCACTGTATCAAGGAGGACTGCACTGTATTAAGGAGGACTGCACTCTATCAAAGAGGACTGCACTGTATTCAGAAGGACTGCACTGCACTGTATTAAGGAGGACTGCACTGTATTACGGATGACTGCACAGTATTAAGGAGGACTGCACTGTATTAAGGAGGACGGCACTGTAATAAGGAGGACTGCACTGTATCAAGGAGGACTGCACTGTATCAAGGAGGACTGCACTGTATCAAGGAGGACTGTACTGTATTAAGGAGGACTACAATGCACTGTATTAAGGAGGACTGCACTGTATTAAGGAGGACTGCACTGTATTAAGAAGGACTGCACTGCACTGTATTAAGGAGGACTGCACTGTATTAAGTAGGACTGCACTGTAATAAGGAGGAATGCACTGTATCAAGGAGGACTGCACTGTATTAAGGAGGACTGCACTGTATTAAGGAGGACTGCACTGTATTAAGGAGGACTGCACTGCACTGTATTAAGAAGGACTGCACTGTATCAAGGAGGACTGCACAGTATTAAGGAGGACTGCACTGTATTAAGGAGGACTGCACTGTAATAAGGAGGACTGCACTGTATCAAGGAGGACTGCACTGTATCAAGGAGGACTGCACTGTATCAAGGAGGACTGTACTGTATTAAGGAGGACTGCACTGTAATAAGGAGGACTGCACTGTATTAAGGAGGACTGCACTGTATCAAGGAGGACTGCACTGTATTAAGAAGGACTGCACTGCACTGTATTAAGGAGGACTGCACTGTATTAAGGAGGACTAAACTGTGTCAAGGAGGACTGCACTGTATCAAGGAGGACTGCACTGTATCAAGGAGGACTGTACTGTATTAAGGAGGACTGCACTGCACTGTATCAAGGAGGACTACACTGTATTAAGGAGGACTGCACTGTTTTAAGGAGGACTGCATTAAATTAAGGAGGACTGCACTGCACAGTATTAAGGAGGACTGCACTGTATTAAGGAGGACTGCACTGTAATAAGGAGGACTGCACTGTGTCAAGGAGGACTGCACTGTATCAAGGAGGACTGCACTGTATCAAGGAGGACTGTACTGTATTAAGGAGGACTACAATGCACTGTATTAAGGAGGACTGCACTGTATTAAGGAGGACTGCACTGTATTAAGAAGGACTGCACTGCACTGTATTAAGGAGGACTGCACTGTATTAAGTAGGACTGCACTGTAATAAGGAGGAATGCACTGTATCAAGGAGGACTGCACTGTATTAAGGAGGACTGCACTGTATTAAGGAGGACTGCACTGTATTAAGGAGGACTGCACTGCACTGTATTAAGAAGGACTGCACTGTATCAAGGAGGACTGCACAGTATTAAGGAGGACTGCACTGTATTAAGGAGGACTGCACTGTAATAAGGAGGACTGCACTGTATCAAGGAGGACTGCACTGTATCAAGGAGGACTGCACTGTATCAAGGAGGACTGTACTGTATTAAGGAGGACTGCACTGTAATAAGGAGGACTGCACTGTATTAAGGAGGACTGCACTGTATCAAGGAGGACTGCACTGTATTAAGAAGGACTGCACTGCACTGTATTAAGGAGGACTGCACTGTATTAAGGAGGACTAAACTGTGTCAAGGAGGACTGCACTGTATCAAGGAGGACTGCACTGTATCAAGGAGGACTGTACTGTATTAAGGAGGACTGCACTGCACTGTATCAAGGAGGACTACACTGTATTAAGGAGGACTGCACTGTTTTAAGGAGGACTGCATTAAATTAAGGAGGACTGCACTGCACAGTATTAAGGAGGACTGCACTGTATTAAGGAGGACTGCACTGTAATAAGGAGGACTGCACTGTGTCAAGGAGGACTGCACTGTATCAAGGAGGACTGCACTGTATCAAGGAGGACTGTACTGTATTAAGGAGGACTACAATGCACTGTATTAAGGAGGACTGCACTGTATTAAGGAGGACTGCACTGTATTAAGAAGGACTGCACTGCACTGTATTAAGGAGGACTGCACTGTATTAAGTAGGACTGCACTGTAATAAGGAGGACTGCACTGTATCAAGGAGGACTGCACTGTATTAAGGAGGACTGCACTGTATTAAGGAGGACTGCACTGTATTAAGGAGGACTGCACTGTATTAAGGAGGACTGCACTGTATCAAGGAGGACTGCACTGTATCAAGGAGGACTGCACTGTATTAAGGAGGACTGCACTGTATTAAGGAGGACTGCATTAAATTAAGGAGGACTGCACTGCACTGTATCAAGGAGGACTACACTGTATTAAGGAGGACTGCACTGCACTGTATCAAGGAGGACTACACTGTATTAAGGAGGACTGCACTGTATTAAGGAGGACTGCACTGTATTAAGGAGGACTGCACTGTATCTGCACTCTATTAAGGAAGACTGCACTGTATTAAGGAGGACTGCACTGTATTAAGGAGGACTGCACTGTATTAAGGAGGACTGCACTGTATCAAGGAGGACTACACTGTATTAAGGAGGACTGTACTGTATTAAGGAGGACTGCATTAAATTAAGGAGGACTGCACTGCACTGTATCAAGGAGGACTACACTGTATTAAGGAGGAGTGCACTGTTTTAATGAGGACTGCATTAAATTAAGGAGGACTGCATTAAATTAAGGAGGACTGCACTGCTCTGTATTAAGGAGGACTGCACTGTATCAAGGAGGACTGCACTGCACTGTATCAAGGAGGACTGCACTGTATCAAGGAGGACTGCACTGAACTGTATTAAGGAGGACTACACTGTATTAAGGAGGACTGCACTGTATTAAGGAGGACTGCACTGTAATAAGGAGGACTGCACTGTAATAAGGAGGACTGCACTGTATTAAGGATGACTGCATTGTAATAAGGAGGACCGCACCGTATTAAGGAGGACTGCACTGTATTAAGGAGGCCTGCACTGTATCAAGGAGGACTGCACTGTATTAAAAAGGACTGCACTGTATCAAGGAGGACTGCACTGTATTAAGGAGGACTGCACGGTATTAAGGAGGGCTGCACGGTATTAAGGAGGACTGCACTGCACTGTATTAAGGAGGACTACACTGTATTAAGGAGGCCTGCACTGTATCAAGGAGGACTGCACTGTATTAAGGAGGACTGCACTCTATCAAAGAGGACTGCACTGTATTCAGAAGGACTGCACTGCACTGTATTAAGGAGGACTGCACTGTATTACGGATGACTGCACAGTATTAAGGAGGACTGCACTGTATTAAGGAGGACGGCACTGTAATAAGGAGGACTGCACTGTATCAAGGAGGACTGCACTGTATCAAGGAGGACTGCACTGTATCAAGGAGGACTGTACTGTATCAAGGAGGACTGCACTGAACTGTATTAAGGAGGACTACACTGTATTAAGGAGGACTGCACTGTATTAAGGAGGACTGCACTGTAATAAGGAGGACTGCACTGTAATAAGGAGGACTGCACTGTATTAAGGATGACTGCATTGTAATAAGGAGGACCGCACCGTATTAAGGAGGACTGCACTGTATTAAGGAGGCCTGCACTGTATCAAGGAGGACTGCACTGTATTAAAAAGGACTGCACTGTATCAAGGAGGACTGCACTGTATTAAGGAGGACTGCACGGTATTAAGGAGGACTGCACGGTATTAAGGAGGACTGCACTGCACTGTATTAAGGAGGACTACACTGTATTAAGGAGGCCTGCACTGTATCAAGGAGGACTGCACTGTATTAAGGAGGACTGCACTCTATCAAAGAGGACTGCACTGTATTCAGAAGGACTGCACTGCACTGTATTAAGGAGGACTGCACTGTATTACGGATGACTGCACAGTATTAAGGAGGACTGCACTGTATTAAGGAGGACGGCACTGTAATAAGGAGGACTGCACTGTATCAAGGAGGACTGCACTGTATCAAGGAGGACTGCACTGTATCAAGGAGGACTGTACTGTATTAAGGAGGACTACAATGCACTGTATTAAGGAGGACTGCACTGTATTAAGGAGGACTGCACTGTATTAAGAAGGACTGCACTGCACTGTATTAAGGAGGACTGCACTGTATTAAGTAGGACTGCACTGTAATAAGGAGGAATGCACTGTATCAAGGAGGACTGCACTGTATTAAGGAGGACTGCACTGTATTAAGGAGGACTGCACTGTATTAAGGAGGACTGCACTGCACTGTATTAAGAAGGACTGCACTGTATCAAGGAGGACTGCACAGTATTAAGGAGGACTGCACTGTATTAAGGAGGACTGCACTGTAATAAGGAGGACTGCACTGTATCAAGGAGGACTGCACTGTATCAAGGAGGACTGCACTGTATCAAGGAGGACTGTACTGTATTAAGGAGGACTGCACTGTAATAAGGAGGACTGCACTGTATTAAGGAGGACTGCACTGTATCAAGGAGGACTGCACTGTATTAAGAAGGACTGCACTGCACTGTATTAAGGAGGACTGCACTGTATTAAGGAGGACTAAACTGTGTCAAGGAGGACTGCACTGTATCAAGGAGGACTGCACTGTATCAAGGAGGACTGTACTGTATTAAGGAGGACTGCACTGCACTGTATCAAGGAGGACTACACTGTATTAAGGAGGACTGCACTGTTTTAAGGAGGACTGCATTAAATTAAGGAGGACTGCACTGCACAGTATTAAGGAGGACTGCACTGTATTAAGGAGGACTGCACTGTAATAAGGAGGACTGCACTGTGTCAAGGAGGACTGCACTGTATCAAGGAGGACTGCACTGTATCAAGGAGGACTGTACTGTATTAAGGAGGACTACAATGCACTGTATTAAGGAGGACTGCACTGTATTAAGGAGGACTGCACTGTATTAAGAAGGACTGCACTGCACTGTATTAAGGAGGACTGCACTGTATTAAGTAGGACTGCACTGTAATAAGGAGGAATGCACTGTATCAAGGAGGACTGCACTGTATTAAGGAGGACTGCACTGTATTAAGGAGGACTGCACTGTATTAAGGAGGACTGCACTGCACTGTATTAAGAAGGACTGCACTGTATCAAGGAGGACTGCACAGTATTAAGGAGGACTGCACTGTATTAAGGAGGACTGCACTGTAATAAGGAGGACTGCACTGTATCAAGGAGGACTGCACTGTATCAAGGAGGACTGCACTGTATCAAGGAGGACTGTACTGTATTAAGGAGGACTGCACTGTAATAAGGAGGACTGCACTGTATTAAGGAGGACTGCACTGTATCAAGGAGGACTGCACTGTATTAAGAAGGACTGCACTGCACTGTATTAAGGAGGACTGCACTGTATTAAGGAGGACTAAACTGTGTCAAGGAGGACTGCACTGTATCAAGGAGGACTGCACTGTATCAAGGAGGACTGTACTGTATTAAGGAGGACTGCACTGCACTGTATCAAGGAGGACTACACTGTATTAAGGAGGACTGCACTGTTTTAAGGAGGACTGCATTAAATTAAGGAGGACTGCACTGCACAGTATTAAGGAGGACTGCACTGTATTAAGGAGGACTGCACTGTAATAAGGAGGACTGCACTGTGTCAAGGAGGACTGCACTGTATCAAGGAGGACTGCACTGTATCAAGGAGGACTGTACTGTATTAAGGAGGACTACAATGCACTGTATTAAGGAGGACTGCACTGTATTAAGGAGGACTGCACTGTATTAAGAAGGACTGCACTGCACTGTATTAAGGAGGACTGCACTGTATTAAGTAGGACTGCACTGTAATAAGGAGGACTGCACTGTATCAAGGAGGACTGCACTGTATTAAGGAGGACTGCACTGTATTAAGGAGGACTGCACTGTATTAAGGAGGACTGCACTGTATTAAGGAGGACTGCACTGTATCAAGGAGGACTGCACTGTATCAAGGAGGACTGCACTGTATTAAGGAGGACTGCACTGTATTAAGGAGGACTGCATTAAATTAAGGAGGACTGCACTGCACTGTATCAAGGAGGACTACACTGTATTAAGGAGGACTGCACTGCACTGTATCAAGGAGGACTACACTGTATTAAGGAGGACTGCACTGTATTAAGGAGGACTGCACTGTATTAAGGAGGACTGCACTGTATCTGCACTCTATTAAGGAAGACTGCACTGTATTAAGGAGGACTGCACTGTATTAAGGAGGACTGCACTGTATTAAGGAGGACTGCACTGTATTAAGGAGGACTGCACTGTATCAAGGAGGACTGAACTGTATCAAGGAGGACAGCACTGTATTAAGGAGGAGTGCACTGTATCAAGGAGGACTACACTGTATTAAGGAGGACTGCACTGTATTAAGGAGGACTGCATTAAATTAAGGAGGACTGCATTGCACTGTATCAAGGAGGACTACACTGTATTAAGGAGGACTGCACCATATTAAGGAGGACTGCATTAAATTAAGGAGGACTGCACTGCTCTGTATTAAGGAGGACTGCACTGCTTTGTATTAAGGAGGACTGCACTGTATTAAGGAAGACTGCACTGTATTAAGGAGGACTAAACTGTATCAAGGAGGACTGCACTGTATTAAGGATGACTGCACTGTATTAAGGAAGACTGGACTGTATTAAGGAGGACTGCACTGTATTAAGGAAGACTGCACTGTATTAAGAAGGACTGCACTGTATAAAGGGGGACTGCACTGTATTAAGAAAGACTGCACTGTATTAAGGGGGACTGCACTGTATCAAGGAGGACTGCACTGTATCAAGGAGGACTGCACTGTATTAAGGAAGACTGCACTGTATTAAGGAGGACTGCACTGTATTAAGGAGGAATGCACTGTATTAAGGAAGACTGCACTGTATTAAGAAGGACTGCACTGTATCAAGGAGGACTGCACTGTATTAAGGAGGACTGCACTGCACTGTATTAAGGAGGACTGCACTGTATTAAGGGGGACTGCACTGTATCAAGGAGGACTGCACTGTATTAAGGAAGACTGCACTGTATTAAGGAGGACTGCACTGTATTAAGAAGGACTGCACTGTATCAAGGAGGACTGCACTGTATTAAGGAGGACTGCACTGTATTAAGGAAGACTGCACTGTATTAAGAAGGACTGCACTGTATCAAGGAGGACTGCACTGTATCAAGGAGGACTGCACTGCACTGTATCAAGGAGGACTGCACTGCACTGTATCAAGGAGGACTACAATGTATCAAGGAGGACTGCACTGCACTGTATTAAGGAGGACTACACTGTATTAAGGAGGACTGCAATGTATTAAGGAGGACTGCACTGTATTAAGGAGGACTGCACTGCACTGTATTAAGGAGGACTACACTGTATTAAGGAGGTGCACTGTATTAAGGAGGACTGCACTGTAATAAGGAGAACTGCACTGTATTAAGGATGACTGCACTGTAATAAGGAGGACTGCACCGTATTAAGGAAGACTGCACTGTATTAAGCAGGACTGCACTGTATTAAGGAAGACTGCACTGTATCAAGGAGGACTGCACTGTATCAAGGAGGACTGCACTGCACTGTATCAAGAAGGACTGCACTGTATCAAGGAGGACTGTACTGTATTAAGGAGGACTGCACTGCACTGTAATAAGGAGGACTGCACTGTATTAAGGAGGACTGCACTGTATCAAGGAGGACTGCACTGTATTAAGAAGGACTGCACTGCACTGTATTAAGGAGGACTGCACTGTATTAAGGAGGACTGCACTGTATTAAGGAGGACTGCACTGCACTGTATTAAGGAGGACTGCACTGTATCAAGGAGGACTGCACTGTAATAAGGAGGACTGCACTGTATCAAGGAGGACTGCACTGTATTAAGGAGGACTGCACTGTATTAAGGAGGACTGCACTGTATTAAGGAGGACTGCTCTGTATCAAGGAGGACTGAACTGTATCAAGGAGGACTGCACTGTATTAAGGAGGACTGCATTAAATTAAGGAGGACTGCACTGCACTGTATCAAGGAGGACTACAATGTATTAAGGAGGACTGCACTGTTTTAAGGAGGACTGCATTAAATTAAGGAGGACTGCACTACTCTGTATTAAGGAGGACTAAACTGCATCAAGGAGGACTGCACTGTATTAAGGAGGACTGCACTGTATTAAGGAGGACTGCACTGTATCAAGGAGGACTGCACTGTATTAAGCAAGACTGGTCTGTATTAAGGAGGACTGCAATATATTAAGGAGGACTGCACTGTATTAAGAAAGACTGCATTGTATTAAGAAGGACTGCACTTTATTAAGGGGGACTGCACTGTATTAAGAAATACTGCACTGTATTAAGGGGGACTGCTCTGTATCAAGGAGGACTACACTGTATTAAGGAGGACTGCACTGTATTAAGGAGGACTGCATTAAATTAAGGAGGACTGCACTGCACTGTATCAAGGAGGACTACACTGTATTAAGGAGGAGTAAACTGTTTTAAGGAGGACTGCATTAAATTAAGGAGGACTGCACTGCTCTGTATTAAGGAGGACTGCACTGTATCAAGGAGGACTGCACTGTATTAAGGAGGACTGCACTGTATTAAGGAGGACTGCACTGTATCAAGGAGGACTGCACTGTATCAAGGAGGACTGCACTGTATTAAGGAGGACTGCACTGTATCAAGGAGGACTGCACTGTATTAAGGAAGACTGGACTGTATTAAGGAGGACTGCACTGTATTAAGGAGAACTGCACTGTATTAAGAAGGACTGCACTTTATTAAGGGGGACTGCACTGTATTAAGAAATACTGCACTGTATTAAGGGGGACTGCACTGTATCAAGGAGGACTGCACTGTATCAAGGAGGACTGCACTGTATTAAGGAGGACTGCACTGTATCAAGGAGGACTGCACTGTATCAAGGAGGACTGCACTGTATTAAGAAAGACTGCATTGTATTAAGAAGGACTGCACTTTATTAAGGGGGACTGCACTGTATTAAGAAATACTGCACTGTATTAAGGGGGACTGCACTGTATCAAGGAGGACTACACTGTATTAAGGAGGACTGCACTGTATTAAGGAGGACTGCATTAAATTAAGGAGGACTGCACTGCACTGTATCAGGGAGGACTACACTGTATTAAGGAGGACTGCACTGTTTTAAGGAGGACTGCATTCAATTAAGGAGGACTGCACTGCTCTGTATTAAGGAGGACTGCACTGTATCAAGGAGGACTGCACTGTATTAAGAAAGACTGCACTGTATTAAGGGGGACTGCACTGTATTAAGAAAGACTGCACTGTATTAAGGGGGACTGCACTGTATCAAGGAGGACTGCACTGTATCAAGGAGGACTGCACTGTATTAAGGAAGACTGCACTGTATTAAGGAAGACTGCACTGTATTAAGAAGGACTGCACTGTATCAAGGAGGACTGCACTGTATTAAGGAGGACTGCACTGTATTAAGGAGGACTGCACTGTATCAAGGAGGACTGCACTGTATCAAGGAGGACTGCACTGTATTAAGGAGGACTGCACTGTATCAAGGAGGACTACACTGTATTAAGGAAGACTGGACTGTATTAAGGAGGACTGCACTGTATTAAGGAGGACTGCACTGTATTAAGAAAGACTGCATTGTATTAAGAAGGACTGCACTTTATTAAGGGGGACTGCACTGTATTAAGAAAGACTGCACTGTATTAAGGGGGACTGCACTGTATAAAGGAGGACTACACTGTATTAAGGAGGACTGCACTGTATTAAGGAGGACTGCACTGTATTAAGGAGGACTGCACTGTATTAAGAAAGACTGCACTGTATTAAGAAGGACTGCACTTTATTAAGGGGGACTGCACTGTATTAAGAAAGACTGCACTGTATTAAGGGGGACTGCACTGTATCAAGGAGGACTGCACTGTATCAAGGAGGACTGCACTTTATCAAGGAGGACTGCACTGTATTAAGGAAGACTGCACTGTATCAAGGAGGACTGCACTGTATTAAGGAGGACTGCACTGTATTAAGGAGGACTGCACTGTATCAAGGAGGACTGCACTGTATCAAGGAGGACTGCACTGTATTAAGGAGGACTGCACTGTATTAAGGAGGACTGCACTGTATTAAGAAAGACTGCACTTTATTAAGGGGGACTGCACTGTATTAAGAAATACTGCGCTGTATTAAGGGGGACTGCACTGTATCAAGGAGGACTACACTGTATTAAGGAGGACTGCACTGTATTAAGGAGGACTGCATTAAATTAAGGAGGACTACACTGTATTAAGGAGGACTGCACTGTTTTAAGGAGGACTGCATTAAATTAAGGAGGACTGCACTGCTCTGTATTAAGGAGGACTGCACTGTATTAAGGAAGACTGCACTGTATTAAGGAGGACTAAACTGTATCAAGGAGGACTGCACTGTATTAAGGAGGACTGCACTGTATTAAGGAGGACTGCACTGTATCAAGGAGGACTGCACTGTATCAAGGAGGACTGCACTGTATTAAGGAGGACTGCACTGTTTCAAGGAGGACTGCACTGTATTAAGGAAGACTGGACTGTATTAAGGAGGACTGCACTGTATTAAGGAGGACTGCACTGTATTAAGAAAGACTGCATTGTATTAAGAAGGACTGCACTTTATTAAGAGGGACTGCACTGTATTAAGAAATACTGCACTGTATTAAGGGGGACTGCACTGTATCAAGAAGGACTGCATTGTATCAAGGAGGACTGCACTGTATTAAGGAAGACTGCACTGTATTAAGGAGGACTAAACTGTATCAAGGAGGACTGCACTGTATTAAGGAGGACTGCACTGTCTTAAGGAGGACTGCACTGTATCAAGGAGGACTGCACTTTATCAAGGAGGACTGCACTGTATTAAGGAGGACTGCACTGTATCAAGGAGGACTGCACTGTATTAAGGAAGACTGGACTGTATTAAGGAGGACTGCACTGTATTAAGGAGGACTGCACTGTATTAAGAAAGACTGCACTGTATTAAGAAGGACTGCACTTTATTAAGGGGGACTGCACTGTATTAAGAAAGACTGCACTGTATTAAGGGGGACTGCACTGTATCAAGGAGGACTGCACTGTATCAAGGAGGACTGCACTGTATTAAGGAAGACTGCACTGTATTAAGAAGGACTGCAATGTATCAAGGAGGACTGCACTGTATTAAGGAGGACTGCACTGCACTGTATCAAGGAGGACTGCACTGTATCAAGGAGGACTGCACTGTATTAAGGAGGACTGCACTGTATCAAGGAGGACTACACTGTATTAAGGAAGACTGGACTGTATTAAGGAGGACTGCACTGTATTAAGGAGGACTGCACTGTATTAAGAAAGACTGCATTGTATTAAGAAGGACTGCACTTTATTAAGGGGGACTGCACTGTATTAAGAAAGACTGCACTGTATTAAGGGGGACTGCACTGTATAAAGGAGGACTACACTGTATTAAGGAGGACTGCACTGTATTAAGGAGGACTGCACTGTATTAAGGAGGACTGCACTGTATTAAGAAAGACTGCACTGTATTAAGAAGGACTGCACTTTATTAAGGGGGACTGCACTGTATTAAGAAAGACTGCACTGTATTAAGGGGGACTGCACTGTATCAAGGAGGACTGCACTGTATCAAGGAGGACTGCACTTTATCAAGGAGGACTGCACTGTATTAAGGAAGACTGCACTGTATCAAGGAGGACTGCACTGTATTAAGGAGGACTGCACTGTATTAAGGAGGACTGCACTGTATCAAGGAGGACTGCACTGTATCAAGGAGGACTGCACTGTATTAAGGAGGACTGCACTGTATTAAGGAGGACTGCACTGTATTAAGAAAGACTGCACTTTATTAAGGGGGACTGCACTGTATTAAGAAATACTGCGCTGTATTAAGGGGGACTGCACTGTATCAAGGAGGACTACACTGTATTAAGGAGGACTGCACTGTATTAAGGAGGACTGCATTAAATTAAGGAGGACTACACTGTATTAAGGAGGACTGCACTGTTTTAAGGAGGACTGCATTAAATTAAGGAGGACTGCACTGCTCTGTATTAAGGAGGACTGCACTGTATTAAGGAAGACTGCACTGTATTAAGGAGGACTAAACTGTATCAAGGAGGACTGCACTGTATTAAGGAGGACTGCACTGTATTAAGGAGGACTGCACTGTATCAAGGAGGACTGCACTGTATCAAGGAGGACTACACTGTATTAAGGAGGACTGCACTGTATTAAGGAGGACTGCACTGTATTAAGGAGGACTGCACTGTATTAAGAAAGACTGCACTGTATTAAGAAGGACTGCACTTTATTAAGGGGGACTGCACTGTATTAAGAAAGACTGCACTGTATTAAGGGGGACTGCACTGTATCAAGGAGGACTGCACTGTATCAAGGAGGACTGCACTTTATCAAGGAGGACTGCACTGTATTAAGGAAGACTGCACTGTATCAAGGAGGACTGCACTGTATTAAGGAGGACTGCACTGTATTAAGGAGGACTGCACTGTATCAAGGAGGACTGCACTGTATCAAGGAGGACTGCACTGTATCAAGGAGGACTGCACTGTATTAAGGAGGACTGCACTGTATTAAGGAGGACTGCACTGTATTAAGAAAGACTGCACTTTATTAAGGGGGACTGCACTGTATTAAGAAATACTGCGCTGTATTAAGGGGGACTGCACTGTATCAAGGAGGACTACACTGTATTAAGGA
This sequence comes from Eucyclogobius newberryi, assembly GCF_026437365.1. Taxonomy (NCBI): domain Eukaryota; kingdom Metazoa; phylum Chordata; class Actinopteri; order Gobiiformes; family Gobiidae; genus Eucyclogobius; species Eucyclogobius newberryi. Next base: position 1,108,018 of record NW_027315735.1, on the reverse strand, counting down.
GGACTGCACTGTATTAAGGAGGACTGCATTAAATTAAGGAGGACTACACTGTATTAAGGAGGACTGCACTGTTTTAAGGAGGACTGCATTAAATTAAGGAGGACTGCACTGCACTGTATTAAGAAAGACTGCATTGTATTAAGAAGGACTGCACTTTATTAAGGGGGACTGCACTGTATTAAGAAAGACTGCACTGTATTAAGGGGGACTGCACTGTATAAAGGAGGACTACACTGTATTAAGGAGGACTGCACTGTATTAAGGAGGACTGCACTGTATTAAGGAGGACTGCACTGTATTAAGAAAGACTGCACTGTATTAAGAAGGACTGCACTTTATTAAGGGGGACTGCACTGTATTAAGAAAGACTGCACTGTATTAAGGGGGACTGCACTGTATCAAGGAGGACTGCACTGTATCAAGGAGGACTGCACTTTATCAAGGAGGACTGCACTGTATTAAGGAAGACTGCACTGTATCAAGGAGGACTGCACTGTATTAAGGAGGACTGCACTGTATTAAGGAGGACTGCACTGTATCAAGGAGGACTGCACTGTATCAAGGAGGACTGCACTGTATTAAGGAGGACTGCACTGTATTAAGGAGGACTGCACTGTATTAAGAAAGACTGCACTTTATTAAGGGGGACTGCACTGTATTAAGAAATACTGCGCTGTATTAAGGGGGACTGCACTGTATCAAGGAGGACTACACTGTATTAAGGAGGACTGCACTGTATTAAGGAGGACTGCATTAAATTAAGGAGGACTACACTGTATTAAGGAGGACTGCACTGTTTTAAGGAGGACTGCATTAAATTAAGGAGGACTGCACTGCTCTGTATTAAGGAGGACTGCACTGTATTAAGGAAGACTGCACTGTATTAAGGAGGACTAAACTGTATCAAGGAGGACTGCACTGTATTAAGGAGGACTGCACTGTATTAAGGAGGACTGCACTGTATCAAGGAGGACTGCACTGTATCAAGGAAGACTGCACTGTATTAAGGAGGACTGCACTGTTTCAAGGAGGACTGCACTGTATTAAGGAAGACTGGACTGTATTAAGGAGGACTGCACTGTATTAAGGAGGACTGCACTGTATTAAGAAAGACTGCATTGTATTAAGAAGGACTGCACTTTATTAAGAGGGACTGCACTGTATTAAGAAATACTGCACTGTATTAAGGGGGACTGCACTGTATCAAGAAGGACTGCATTGTATCAAGGAGGACTGCACTGTATTAAGGAAGACTGCACTGTATTAAGGAGGACTAAACTGTATCAAGGAGGACTGCACTGTATTAAGGAGGACTGCACTGTCTTAAGGAGGACTGCACTGTATCAAGGAGGACTGCACTTTATCAAGGAGGACTGCACTGTATTAAGGAGGACTGCACTGTATCAAGGAGGACTGCACTGTATTAAGGAAGACTGGACTGTATTAAGGAGGACTGCACTGTATTAAGGAGGACTGCACTGTATTAAGAAAGACTGCACTGTATTAAGAAGGACTGCACTTTATTAAGGGGGACTGCACTGTATTAAGAAAGACTGCACTGTATTAAGGGGGACTGCACTGTATCAAGGAGGACTGCACTGTATCAAGGAGGACTGCACTGTATTAAGGAAGACTGCACTGTATTAAGAAGGACTGCAATGTATCAAGGAGGACTGCACTGTATTAAGGAGGACTGCACTGCACTGTATTAAGGAGGACTGCACTGTATTAAGGAGGACTGCACTGTAATAAGAAGGACTGCACTGCACTGTATTAAGGAGGACTGCACTGTATCAAGGAGGACTGCACTGTAATAAGGAGGACTGCACTGTATCAAGGAGGACTGCACTGTATTAAGGAGGACTGCACTGTATTAAGGAGGACTGCACTGTATTAAGGAGGACTGCTCTGTATCAAGGAGGACTGAACTGTATCAAGGAGGACTGCACTGTATTAAGGAGGACTGCATTAAATTAAGGAGGACTGCACTGCACTGCATCAGGGAGGACTACACTGTATTAAGGAGGACTGCACTGTTTTAAGGAGGACTGCATTAAATTAAGGAGGACTGCACTACTCTGTATTAAGGAGGACTAAACTGCATCAAGGAGGACTGCACTGTATTAAGGAGGACTGCACTGTATTAAGGAGGACTGCACTGTATCAAGGAGGACTGCACTGTATCAAGGAGGATTGCACTGTATTAAGGAGGACTGCACTGTATCAAGGAGGACTGCACTGTATTAAGCAAGACTGGACTGTATTAAGGAGGACTGCACTGTATTAAGGAGGACTGCACTGTATTAAGAAAGACTGCATTGTATTAAGAAGGACTGCACTTTATTAAGGGGGACTGCACTGTATTAAGAAATACTGCACTGTATTAAGGGGGACTGCTCTGTATCAAGGAGGACTACACTGTATTAAGGAGGACTGCACTGTATTAAGGAGGACTGCATTAAATTAAGGAGGACTGCACTGCACTGTATCAAGGAGGACTACACTGTATTAAGGAGGAGTAAACTGTTTTAAGGAGGACTGCATTAAATTAAGGAGGACTGCACTGCTCTGTATTAAGGAGGACTGCACTGTATCAAGGAGGACTGCACTGTATTAAGGAGGACTGCACTGTATTAAGGAGGACTGCACTGTATCAAGGAGGACTGCACTGTATCAAGGAGGACTGCACTGTATTAAGGAGGACTGCACTGTATCAAGGAGGACTGCACTGTATTAAGGAAGACTGGACTGTATTAAGGAGGACTGCACTGTATTAAGGAGAACTGCACTGTATTAAGAAGGACTGCACTTTATTAAGGGGGACTGCACTGTATTAAGAAATACTGCACTGTATTAAGGGGGACTGCACTGTATCAAGGAGGACTGCACTGTATCAAGGAGGACTGCACTGTATTAAGGAGGACTGCACTGTATCAAGGAGGACTGCACTGTATCAAGGAGGACTGCACTGTATTAAGAAAGACTGCATTGTATTAAGAAGGACTGCACTTTATTAAGGGGGACTGCACTGTATTAAGAAATACTGCACTGTATTAAGGGGGACTGCACTGTATCAAGGAGGACTACACTGTATTAAGGAGGACTGCACTGTATTAAGGAGGACTGCATTAAATTAAGGAGGACTGCACTGCACTGTATCAGGGAGGACTACACTGTATTAAGGAGGACTGCACTGTTTTAAGGAGGACTGCATTAAATTAAGGAGGACTGCACTGCTCTGTATTAAGGAGGACTGCACTGTATTAAGAAAGACTGCATTGTATTAAGAAGGACTGCACTTTATTAAGGGGGACTGCACTGTATTAAGAAAGACTGCACTGTATTAAGGGGGACTGCACTGTATCAAGGAGGACTACACTGTATTAAGGAGGACTGCACTGTATTAAGGAGGACTGCACTGTATTAAGGAGGACTGCACTGTATTAAGAAAGACTGCACTGTATTAAGAAGGACTGCACTTTATTAAGGGGGACTGCACTGTATTAAGAAAGACTGCACTGTATTAAGGGGGACTGCACTGTATCAAGGAGGACTGCACTGTATCAAGGAGGACTGCACTTTATCAAGGAGGACTGCACTGTATTAAGGAAGACTGCACTGTATCAAGGAGGACTGCACTGTATTAAGGAGGACTGCACTGTATTAAGGAGGACTGCACTGTCTTAAGGAGGACTGCACTGTATCAAGGAGGACTGCACTTTATCAAGGAGGACTGCACTGTATTAAGGAGGACTGCACTGTATCAAGGAGGACTGCACTGTATTAAGGAAGACTGGACTGTATTAAGGAGGACTGCACTGTATTAAGGAGGACTGCACTGTATTAAGAAAGACTGCACTGTATTAAGAAGGACTGCACTTTATTAAGGGGGACTGCACTGTATTAAGAAAGACTGCACTGTATTAAGGGGGACTGCACTGTATCAAGGAGGACTGCACTGTATTAAGGAAGACTGCACTGTATTAAGAAGGACTGCACTGTATCAAGGAGGACTGCACTGTATTAAGGAGGACTGCACTGCACTGTATTAAGGAGGACTGCATTAAATTAAGGAGGACTGCACTGCACTGTATCAAGGAGGACTACACTGTATTAAGGAGGACTGCACTGTATTAAGGAGGACTGCAATAAATTAAGGAGGACTGCACTGCTCTGTATTAAGGAGGACTGCACTGTATTAAGGAGGCCTGCACTGTATCAAGGAGGACTGCACTGTATTAAGGAGGACTGCACTGTATTAAGGAGGACTGCACTGTATTAAGGGGGACTGCACTGTATCAAGGAGGACTGCACTGTATTAAGGAGGACTGCACTGTATCAAGGAGGACTGCACTGTAATAAGGAGGACTGCGCTGTATCAAGGAGGACTGCACTGTATCAAGGAGGACTGCACTGCATCAAGGAGGACTGCACTGTATCAAGGAGGACTGCACTGTATCAAGGAGGACTGCACTGTATTAAGCAAGACTGCAATGTATCAAGGAGGACTGCACTTTATCAAGGAGGACTGCAATGTATCAAGGAGGACTGCACTGTATTAAGGAGGACTGCACTGTATCAAGGAGGACTACACTGTATTAAGGAGGACTACACTGTATTAAGGAGGACTGCACTGTATTAAGGAGGACTGCATTAAATTAGGGAGGACTGCACTGCACTGTATCAAGGAGGACTGCACTGTATTAAGGAAGACTGCACTGTATTAAGGAGGACTGCAGTGCACTGTATTAAGGAGGACTGCACTGTAATAAGGAGGACTGCACTGTATCAAGGAGGACTGCACTGTATTAAGGAGGACTGCACTGTATTAAGGAGGACTGCACTGTATTAAGGAGGACTGCTCTGTATCAAGGAGGACTGAACTGTATCAAGGAGGACTGCACTGTATTAAGGAGGACTGCATTAAATTAAGGAGGACTGCACTGCACTGCATCAAGGAGGACTACACTGTATTAAGGAGGACTGCACTGTTTTAAGGAGGACTGCATTAAATTAAGGAGGACTGCACTACTCTGTATTAAGGAGGACTAAACTGCATCAAGGAGGACTGCACTGTATTAAGGAGGACTGCACTGTATTAAGGAGGACTGCACTGTATCAAGGAGGACTGCACTGTATCAAGGAGGATTGCACTGTATTAAGGAGGACTGCACTGTATCAAGGAGGACTGCACTGTATTAAGCAAGACTGGACTGTATTAAGGAGGACTGCACTGTATTAAGGAGGACTGCACTGTATTAAGAAAGACTGCATTGTATTAAGAAGTACTGCACTTTATTAAGGGGGACTGCACTGTATTAAGAAATACTGCACTGTATTAAGGGGGACTGCTCTGTATCAAGGAGGACTACACTGTATTAAGGAGGACTGCACTGTATTAAGGAGGACTGCATTAAATTAAGGAGGACTGCACTGCACTGTATCAAGGAGGACTACACTGTATTAAGGAGGAGTAAACTGTTTTAAGGAGGACTGCATTAAATTAAGGAGGACTGCACTGCTCTGTATTAAGGAGGACTGCACTGTATCAAGGAGGACTGCACTGTATTAAGGAGGACTGCACTGTATTAAGGAGGACTGCACTGTATCAAGGAGGACTGCACTGTATCAAGGAGGACTGCACTGTATTAAGGAGGACTGCACTGTATTAAGGAGGACTGCACTGTATCAAGGAGGACTGCACTGTATCAAGGAGGACTGCACTGTATTAAGGAGGACTGCACTGTATCAAGGAGGACTGCACTGTATTAAGGAAGACTGGACTGTATTAAGGAGGACTGCACTGTATTAAGGAGAACTGCACTGTATTAAGAAGGACTGCACTTTATTAAGGGGGACTGCACTGTATTAAGAAATACTGCACTGTATTAAGGGGGACTGCACTGTATCAAGGAGGACTGCACTGTATCAAGGAGGACTGCACTGTATTAAGGAGGACTGCACTGTATCAAGGAGGACTGCACTGTATCAAGGAGGACTGCACTGTATTAAGAAAGACTGCATTGTATTAAGAAGGACTGCACTTTATTAAGGGGGACTGCACTGTATTAAGAAATACTGCACTGTATTAAGGGGGACTGCACTGTATCAAGGAGGACTACACTGTATTAAGGAGGACTGCACTGTATTAAGGAGGACTGCATTAAATTAAGGAGGACTGCACTGCACTGTATCAGGGAGGACTACACTGTATTAAGGAGGACTGCACTGTTTTAAGGAGGACTGCATTAAATTAAGGAGGACTGCACTGCTCTGTATTAAGGAGGACTGCACTGTATTAAGAAAGACTGCATTGTATTAAGAAGGACTGCACTTTATTAAGGGGGACTGCACTGTATTAAGAAAGACTGCACTGTATTAAGGGGGACTGCACTGTATCAAGGAGGACTACACTGTATTAAGGAGGACTGCACTGTATTAAGGAGGACTGCACTGTATTAAGGAGGACTGCACTGTATTAAGAAAGACTGCACTGTATTAAGAAGGACTGCACTTTATTAAGGGGGACTGCACTGTATTAAGAAAGACTGCACTGTATTAAGGGGGACTGCACTGTATCAAGGAGGACTGCACTGTATCAAGGAGGACTGCACTTTATCAAGGAGGACTGCACTGTATTAAGGAAGACTGCACTGTATCAAGGAGGACTGCACTGTATTAAGGAGGACTGCACTGTATTAAGGAGGACTGCACTGTCTTAAGGAGGACTGCACTGTATCAAGGAGGACTGCACTTTATCAAGGAGGACTGCACTGTATTAAGGAGGACTGCACTGTATCAAGGAGGACTGCACTGTATTAAGGAAGACTGGACTGTATTAAGGAGGACTGCACTGTATTAAGGAGGACTGCACTGTATTAAGAAAGACTGCACTGTATTAAGAAGGACTGCACTTTATTAAGGGGGACTGCACTGTATTAAGAAAGACTGCACTGTATTAAGGGGGACTGCACTGTATCAAGGAGGACTGCACTGTATTAAGGAAGACTGCACTGTATTAAGAAGGACTGCACTGTATCAAGGAGGACTGCACTGTATTAAGGAGGACTGCACTGCACTGTATTAAGGAGGACTGCATTAAATTAAGGAGGACTGCACTGCACTGTATCAAGGAGGACTACACTGTATTAAGGAGGACTGCACTGTATTAAGGAGGACTGCAATAAATTAAGGAGGACTGCACTGCTCTGTATTAAGGAGGACTGCACTGTATTAAGGAGGCCTGCACTGTATCAAGGAGGACTGCACTGTATTAAGGAGGACTGCACTGTATTAAGGAGGACTGCACTGTATTAAGGGGGACTGCACTGTATCAAGGAGGACTGCACTGTATTAAGGAGGACTGCACTGTATCAAGGAGGACTGCACTGTAATAAGGAGGACTGCGCTGTATCAAGGAGGACTGCACTGTATCAAGGAGGACTGCACTGTATCAAGGAGGACTGCACTGTATCAAGGAGGACTGCACTGTTTCAAGGAGGACTGCACTGTATTAAGCAAGACTGCAATGTATCAAGGAGGACTGCACTTTATCAAGGAGGACTGCAATGTATCAAGGAGGACTGCACTGTATTAAGGAGGACTGCACTGTATCAAGGAGGACTACACTGTATTAAGGAGGACTACACTGTATTAAGGAGGACTGCACTGTATTAAGGAGGACTGCATTGTAATAAGGAGGACCGCACCGTATTAAGGAGGACTGCACTGTATTAAGGAGGCCTGCACTGTATCAAGGAGGACTGCACTGTATTAAGGAGGACTGCACTCTATCAAAGAGGACTGCACTGTATTCAGAAGGACTGCACTGCACTGTATTAAGGAGGACTGCACTGTATTACGGATGACTGCACAGTATTAAGGAGGACTGCACTGTATTAAGGAGGACGGCACTGTAATAAGGAGGACTGCACTGTATCAAGGAGGACTGCACTGTATCAAGGAGGACTGCACTGTATCAAGGAGGACTGTACTGTATCAAGGAGGACTGCACTGAACTGTATTAAGGAGGACTACACTGTATTAAGGAGGACTGCACTGTATTAAGGAGGACTGCACTGTAATAAGGAGGACTGCACCGTAATAAGGAGGACTGCACTGTATTAAGGATGACTGCATTGTAATAAGGAGGACCGCACCGTATTAAGGAGGACTGCACTGTATTAAGGAGGCCTGCACTGTATCAAGGAGGACTGCACTGTATTAAAAAGGACTGCACTGTATCAAGGAGGACTGCACTGTATTAAGGAGGACTGCACGGTATTAAGGAGGACTGCACGGTATTAAGGAGGACTGCACTGCACTGTATTAAGGAGGACTACACTGTATTAAGGAGGCCTGCACTGTATCAAGGAGGACTGCACTGTATTAAGGAGGACTGCACTCTATCAAAGAGGACTGCACTGTATTCAGAAGGACTGCACTGCACTGTATTAAGGAGGACTGCACTGTATTACGGATGACTGCACAGTATTAAGGAGGACTGCACTGTATTAAGGAGGACGGCACTGTAATAAGGAGGACTGCACTGTATCAAGGAGGACTGTACTGTATTAAGGAGGACTACAATGCACTGTATTAAGGAGGACTGCACTGTATTAAGGAGGACTGCACTGTATTAAGAAGGACTGCACTGCACTGTATTAAGGAGGACTGCACTGTATTAAGTAGGACTGCACTGTAATAAGGAGGAATGCACTGTATCAAGGAGGACTGCACTGTATTAAGGAGGACTGCACTGTATTAAGGAGGACTGCACTGTATTAAGGAGGACTGCACTGCACTGTATTAAGAAGGACTGCACTGTATCAAGGAGGACTGCACAGTATTAAGGAGGACTGCACTGTATTAAGGAGGACTGCACTGTAATAAGGAGGACTGTACTGTATCAAGGAGGACTGCACTGTATCAAGGAGGACTACACTGTATCAAGGAGGACTGTACTGTATTAAGGAGGACTGCACTGTAATAAGGAGGACTGCACTGTATTAAGGAGGACTGCACTGTATCAAGGAGGACTGCACTGTATTAAGAAGGACTGCACTGCACTGTATTAAGGAGGACTGCACTGTATTAAGGAGGACTAAACTGTGTCAAGGAGGACTGCACTGTATCAAGGAGGACTGCACTGTATCAAGGAGGACTGTACTGTATTAAGGAGGACTGCACTGCACTGTATCAAGGAGGACTGCACTGTATCAAGGAGGACTGTACTGTATTAAGGAGGACTGCACTGTAATAAGGAGGACTGCACTGTATTAAGGAGGACTGCACTGTATTAAGGAGGACTGCACTGGCATAAGAAGGACTGCACTGCACTGTATTAAGGAGGACTGCACTGTATTAAGTAGGACTGCACTGTAATAAGGAGGAATGCACTGTATCAAGGAGGACTGCACTGTATTAAGGAGGACTGCACTGTATTAAGGAGGACTGCACTGTATTAAGGAGGACTGCACTGCACTGTATTAAGAAGGACTGCACTGTATCAAGGAGGACTGCACAGTATTAAGGAGGACTGCACTGTATTAAGGAGGACTGCACTGTAATAAGGAGGACTGCACTGTATCAAGGAGGACTGCACTGTATCAAGGAGGACTGCACTGTGTCAAGGAGGACTGTACTGTATTAAGGAGGACTGCACTGTAATAAGGAGGACTGCACTGTATTAAGGAGGACTGCACTGTATCAAGGAGGACTGCACTGTATTAAGAAGGACTGCACTGCACTGTATTAAGGAGGACTGCACTGTATTAAGGAGGACTAAACTGTGTCAAGGAGGACTGCACTGTATCAAGGAGGACTGCACTGTATCAAGGAGGACTGTACTGTATTAAGGAGGACTGCACTGCACTGTATCAAGGAGGACTACACTGTATTAAGGAGGACTGCACTGTTTTAAGGAGGACTGCATTAAATTAAGGAGGACTGCACTGCACAGTATTAAGGAGGACTGCACTGTATTAAGGAGGACTGCACTGTAATAAGGAGGACTGCACTGTGTCAAGGAGGACTGCACTGTATCAAGGAGGACTGCACTGTATCAAGGAGGACTGTACTGTATTAAGGAGGACTACAATGCACTGTATTAAGGAGGACTGCACTGTATTAAGGAGGACTGCACTGTATTAAGAAGGACTGCACTGCACTGTATTAAGGAGGACTGCACTGTATTAAGTAGGACTGCACTGTAATAAGGAGGACTGCACTGTATCAAGGAGGACTGCACTGTATTAAGGAGGACTGCACTGTATTAAGGAGGACTGCACTGTATTAAGGAGGACTGCACTGTATTAAGGAGGACTGCACTGTATCAAGGAGGACTGCACTGTATCAAGGAGGACTGCACTGTATTAAGGAGGACTGCACTGTATTAAGGAGGACTGCATTAAATTAAGGAGGACTGCACTGCACTGTATCAAGGAGGACTACACTGTATTAAGGAGGACTGCACTGCACTGTATCAAGGAGGACTACACTGTATTAAGGAGGACTGCACTGTATTAAGGAGGACTGCACTGTATTAAGGAGGACTGCACTGTATCTGCACTCTATTAAGGAGGACTGCACTGTATTAAGGAGGACTGCACTGTATTAAGGAGGACTGCACTGTATTAAGGAGGACTGCACTGTATTAAGGAGGACTGCACTGTATCAAGGAGGACTGAACTGTATCAAGGAGGACAGCACTGTATTAAGGAGGAGTGCACTGTATCATGGAGGACTACACTGTATTAAGGAGGACTGCACTGTATTAAGGAGGACTGCATTAAATTAAGGAGGACTGCATTGCACTGTATCAAGGAGGACTACACTGTATTAAGGAGGACTGCACCATATTAAGGAGGACTGCATTAAATTAAGGAGGACTGCACTGCTCTGTATTAAGGAGGACTGCACTGCTTTGTATTAAGGAGGACTGCACTGTATTAAGGAAGACTGCACTGTATTAAGGAGGACTAAACTGTATCAAGGAGGACTGCACTGTATTAAGGAATACTGCACTGTATTAAGGAGGACTGCACTGTATCAAGGAGGACTGCACTGTATTATGGAAGACTGGACTGTATTAAGGAGGACTGCACTGTATTAAGGAGGACTGCACTGTATTAAGGAAGACTGCACTGTATTAAGAAGGACTGCACTGTATAAAGGGGGACTGCACTGTATTAAGAAAGACTGCACTGTATTAAGGGGGACTGCACTGTATCAAGGAGGACTGCACTGTATCAAGGAGGACTGCACTGTATTAAGGAAGACTGCACTGTATTAAGGAGGACTGCACTGTATTAAGGAGGAATGCACTGTATTAAGGAAGACTGCACTGTATTAAGAAGGACTGCACTGTATCAAGGAGGACTGCACTGTATTAAGGAGGACTGCACTGCACTGTATTAAGGAGGACTGCACTGTATTAAGGGGGACTGCACTGTATCAAGGAGGACTGCACTGTATTAAGGAAGACTGCACTGTATTAAGGAGGACTGCACTGTATTAAGAAGGACTGCACTGTATCAAGGAGGACTGCACTGTATTAAGGAGGACTGCACTGTATTAAGGAAGACTGCACTGTATTAAGAAGGACTGCACTGTATCAAGGAGGACTGCACTGTATCAAGGAGGACTGCACTGCACTGTATCAAGGAGGACTGCACTGCACTGTATCAAGGAGGACTACAATGTATCAAGGAGGACTGCACTGCACTGTATTAAGGAGGACTACACTGTATTAAGGAGGACTGCAATGTATTAAGGAGGACTGCACTGTATTAAGGAGGACTGCACTGTATTAAGGATGACTGCACTGTAATAAGGAGGACTGCACCGTATTAAGGAAGACTGCACTGTATTAAGCAGGACTGCACTGTATTAAGGAAGACTGCACTGTATCAAGGAGGACTGCACTGTATCAAGGAGGACTGCACTGCACTGTATCAAGAAGGACTGCACTGTATCAAGGAGGACTGTACTGTATTAAGGAGGACTGCACTGCACTGTAATAAGGAGGACTGCACTGTATTAAGGAGGACTGCACTGTATCAAGGAGGACTGCACTGTATTAAGAAGGACTGCACTGCACTGTATTAAGGAGGACTGCACTGTATTAAGGAGGACTGCACTGTAATAAGAAGGACTGCACTGCACTGTATTAAGGAGGACTGCACTGTATCAAGGAGGACTGCACTGTAATAAGGAGGACTGCACTGTATCAAGGAGGACTGCACTGTATTAAGGAGGACTGCACTGTATTAAGGAGGACTGCACTGTATTAAGGAGGACTGCTCTGTATCAAGGAGGACTGAACTGTATCAAGGAGGACTGCACTGTATTAAGGAGGACTGCATTAAATTAAGGAGGACTGCACTGCACTGTATCAAGGAGGACTACACTGTATTAAGGAGGACTGCACTGTTTTAAGGAGGACTGCATTAAATTAAGGAGGACTGCACTACTCTGTATTAAGGAGGACTAAACTGCATCAAGGAGGACTGCACTGTATTAAGGAGGACTGCACTGTATTAAGGAGGACTGCACTGTATCAAGGAGGACTGCACTGTATAGAGGAGGATTGCACTGTATTAAGGAGGACTGCACTGTATCAAGGAGGACTGCACTGTATTAAGCAAGACTGGTCTGTATTAAGGAGGACTGCAATGTATTAAGGAGGACTGCACTGTATTAAGAAAGACTGCATTGTATTAAGAAGGACTGCACTTTATTAAGGGGGACTGCACTGTATTAAGAAATACTGCACTGTATTAAGGGGGACTGCTCTGTATCAAGGAGGACTACACTGTATTAAGGAGGACTGCACTGTATTAAGGAGGACTGCATTAAATTAAGGAGGACTGCACTGCACTGTATCAAGGAGGACTACACTGTATTAAGGAGGAGTAAACTGTTTTAAGGAGGACTGCATTAAATTAAGGAGGACTGCACTGCTCTGTATTAAGGAGGACTGCACTGTATCAAGGAGGACTGCACTGTATTAAGGAGGACTGCACTGTATTAAGGAGGACTGCACTGTATCAAGGAGGACTGCACTGTATCAAGGAGGACTGCACTGTATTAAGGAGGACTGCACTGTATCAAGGAGGACTGCACTGTATTAAGGAAGACTGGACTGTATTAAGGAGGACTGCACTGTATTAAGGAGAACTGCACTGTATTAAGAAGGACTGCACTTTATTAAGGGGGACTGCACTGTATTAAGAAATACTGCACTGTATTAAGGGGGACTGCACTGTATCAAGGAGGACTGCACTGTATCAAGGAGGACTGCACTGTATTAAGGAGGACTGCACTGTATCAAGGAGGACTGCACTGTATCAAGGAGGACTGCACTGTATTAAGAAAGACTGCATTGTATTAAGAAGGACTGCACTTTATTAAGGGGGACTGCACTGTATTAAGAAATACTGCACTGTATTAAGGGGGACTGCACTGTATCAAGGAGGACTACACTGTATTAAGGAGGACTGCACTGTATTAAGGAGGACTGCATTAAATTAAGGAGGACTGCACTGCACTGTATCAGGGAGGACTACACTGTATTAAGGAGGACTGCACTGTTTTAAGGAGGACTGCATTCAATTAAGGAGGACTGCACTGCTCTGTATTAAGGAGGACTGCACTGTATCAAGGAGGACTGCACTGTATTAAGAAAGACTGCACTGTATTAAGGGGGACTGCACTGTATTAAGAAAGACTGCACTGTATTAAGGGGGACTGCACTGTATCAAGGAGGACTGCACTGTATCAAGGAGGACTGCACTGTATTAAGGAAGACTGCACTGTATTAAGGAAGACTGCACTGTATTAAGAAGGACTGCACTGTATCAAGGAGGACTGCACTGTATTAAGGAGGACTGCACTGTATTAAGGAGGACTGCACTGTATCAAGGAGGACTGCACTGTATCAAGGAGGACTGCACTGTATTAAGGAGGACTGCACTGTATCAAGGAGGACTACACTGTATTAAGGAAGACTGGACTGTATTAAGGAGGACTGCACTGTATTAAGGAGGACTGCACTGTATTAAGAAAGACTGCATTGTATTAAGAAGGACTGCACTTTATTAAGGGGGACTGCACTGTATTAAGAAAGACTGCACTGTATTAAGGGGGACTGCACTGTATAAAGGAGGACTACACTGTATTAAGGAGGACTGCACTGTATTAAGGAGGACTGCACTGTATTAAGGAGGACTGCACTGTATTAAGAAAGACTGCACTGTATTAAGAAGGACTGCACTTTATTAAGGGGGACTGCACTGTATTAAGAAAGACTGCACTGTATTAAGGGGGACTGCACTGTATCAAGGAGGACTGCACTGTATCAAGGAGGACTGCACTTTATCAAGGAGGACTGCACTGTATTAAGGAAGACTGCACTGTATCAAGGAGGACTGCACTGTATTAAGGAGGACTGCACTGTATTAAGGAGGACTGCACTGTATCAAGGAGGACTGCACTGTATCAAGGAGGACTGCACTGTATTAAGGAGGACTGCACTGTATTAAGGAGGACTGCACTGTATTAAGAAAGACTGCACTTTATTAAGGGGGACTGCACTGTATTAAGAAATACTGCGCTGTATTAAGGGGGACTGCACTGTATCAAGGAGGACTACACTGTATTAAGGAGGACTGCACTGTATTAAGGAGGACTGCATTAAATTAAGGAGGACTACACTGTATTAAGGAGGACTGCACTGTTTTAAGGAGGACTGCATTAAATTAAGGAGGACTGCACTGCTCTGTATTAAGGAGGACTGCACTGTATTAAGGAAGACTGCACTGTATTAAGGAGGACTAAACTGTATCAAGGAGGACTGCACTGTATTAAGGAGGACTGCACTGTATTAAGGAGGACTGCACTGTATCAAGGAGGACTGCACTGTATCAAGGAGGACTGCACTGTATTAAGGAGGACTGCACTGTTTCAAGGAGGACTGCACTGTATTAAGGAAGACTGGACTGTATTAAGGAGGACTGCACTGTATTAAGGAGGACTGCACTGTATTAAGAAAGACTGCATTGTATTAAGAAGGACTGCACTTTATTAAGAGGGACTGCACTGTATTAAGAAATACTGCACTGTATTAAGGGGGACTGCACTGTATCAAGAAGGACTGCATTGTATCAAGGAGGACTGCACTGTATTAAGGAAGACTGCACTGTATTAAGGAGGACTAAACTGTATCAAGGAGGACTGCACTGTATTAAGGAGGACTGCACTGTCTTAAGGAGGACTGCACTGTATCAAGGAGGACTGCACTTTATCAAGGAGGACTGCACTGTATTAAGGAGGACTGCACTGTATCAAGGAGGACTGCACTGTATTAAGGAAGACTGGACTGTATTAAGGAGGACTGCACTGTATTAAGGAGGACTGCACTGTATTAAGAAAGACTGCACTGTATTAAGAAGGACTGCACTTTATTAAGGGGGACTGCACTGTATTAAGAAAGACTGCACTGTATTAAGGGGGACTGCACTGTATCAAGGAGGACTGCACTGTATCAAGGAGGACTGCACTGTATTAAGGAAGACTGCACTGTATTAAGAAGGACTGCAATGTATCAAGGAGGACTGCACTGTATTAAGGAGGACTGCACTGCACTGTATCAAGGAGGACTGCACTGTATCAAGGAGGACTGCACTGTATTAAGGAGGACTGCACTGTATCAAGGAGGACTACACTGTATTAAGGAAGACTGGACTGTATTAAGGAGGACTGCACTGTATTAAGGAGGACTGCACTGTATTAAGAAAGACTGCATTGTATTAAGAAGGACTGCACTTTATTAAGGGGGACTGCACTGTATTAAGAAAGACTGCACTGTATTAAGGGGGACTGCACTGTATAAAGGAGGACTACACTGTATTAAGGAGGACTGCACTGTATTAAGGAGGACTGCACTGTATTAAGGAGGACTGCACTGTATTAAGAAAGACTGCACTGTATTAAGAAGGACTGCACTTTATTAAGGGGGACTGCACTGTATTAAGAAAGACTGCACTGTATTAAGGGGGACTGCACTGTATCAAGGAGGACTGCACTGTATCAAGGAGGACTGCACTTTATCAAGGAGGACTGCACTGTATTAAGGAAGACTGCACTGTATCAAGGAGGACTGCACTGTATTAAGGAGGACTGCACTGTATTAAGGAGGACTGCACTGTATCAAGGAGGACTGCACTGTATCACGGAGGACTGCACTGTATTAAGGAGGACTGCACTGTATTAAGGAGGACTGCACTGTATTAAGAAAGACTGCACTTTATTAAGGGGGACTGCACTGTATTAAGAAATACTGCGCTGTATTAAGGGGGACTGCACTGTATCAAGGAGGACTACACTGTATTAAGGAGGACTGCACTGTATTAAGGAGGACTGCATTAAATTAAGGAGGACTACACTGTATTAAGGAGGACTGCACTGTTTTAAGGAGGACTGCATTAAATTAAGGAGGACTGCACTGCTCTGTATTAAGGAGGACTGCACTGTATTAAGGAAGACTGCACTGTATTAAGGAGGACTAAACTGTATCAAGGAGGACTGCACTGTATTAAGGAGGACTGCACTGTATTAAGGAGGACTGCACTGTATCAAGGAGGACTGCACTGTATCAAGGAGGACTACACTGTATTAAGGAGGACTGCACTGTATTAAGGAGGACTGCACTGTATTAAGGAGGACTGCACTGTATTAAGAAAGACTGCACTGTATTAAGAAGGACTGCACTTTATTAAGGGGGACTGCACTGTATTAAGAAAGACTGCACTGTATTAAGGGGGACTGCACTGTATCAAGGAGGACTGCACTGTATCAAGGAGGACTGCACTTTATCAAGGAGGACTGCACTGTATTAAGGAAGACTGCACTGTATCAAGGAGGACTGCACTGTATTAAGGAGGACTGCACTGTATTAAGGAGGACTGCACTGTATCAAGGAGGACTGCACTGTATCAAGGAGGACTGCACTGTATTAAGGAGGACTGCACTGTATTAAGGAGGACTGCACTGTATTAAGAAAGACTGCACTTTATTAAGGGGGACTGCACTGTATTAAGAAATACTGCGCTGTATTAAGGGGGACTGCACTGTATCAAGGAGGACTACACTGTATTAAGGAGGACTGCACTGTATTAAGGAGGACTGCATTAAATTAAGGAGGACTACACTGTATTAAGGAGGACTGCACTGTTTTAAGGAGGACTGCATTAAATTAAGGAGGACTGCACTGCACTGTATTAAGAAAGACTGCATTGTATTAAGAAGGACTGCACTTTATTAAGGGGGACTGCACTGTATTAAGAAAGACTGCACTGTATTAAGGGGGACTGCACTGTATAAAGGAGGACTACACTGTATTAAGGAGGACTGCACTGTATTAAGGAGGACTGCACTGTATTAAGGAGGACTGCACTGTATTAAGAAAGACTGCACTGTATTAAGAAGGACTGCACTTTATTAAGGGGGACTGCACTGTATTAAGAAAGACTGCACTGTATTAAGGGGGACTGCACTGTATCAAGGAGGACTGCACTGTATCAAGGAGGACTGCACTTTATCAAGGAGGACTGCACTGTATTAAGGAAGACTGCACTGTATCAAGGAGGACTGCACTGTATTAAGGAGGACTGCACTGTATTAAGGAGGACTGCACTGTATCAAGGAGGACTGCACTGTATCAAGGAGGACTGCACTGTATTAAGGAGGACTGCACTGTATTAAGGAGGACTGCACTGTATTAAGAAAGACTGCACTTTATTAAGGGGGACTGCACTGTATTAAGAAATACTGCGCTGTATTAAGGGGGACTGCACTGTAACAAGGAGGACTACACTGTATTAAGGAGGACTGCACTGTATTAAGGAGGACTGCATTAAATTAAGGAGGACTACACTGTATTAAGGAGGACTGCACTGTTTTAAGGAGGACTGCATTAAATTAAGGAGGACTGCACTGCTCTGTATTAAGGAGGACTGCACTGTATTAAGGAAGACTGCACTGTATTAAGGAGGACTAAACTGTATCAAGGAGGACTGCACTGTATTAAGGAGGACTGCACTGTATTAAGGAGGACTGCACTGTATCAAGGAGGACTGCACTGTATCAAGGAAGACTGCACTGTATTAAGGAGGACTGCACTGTTTCAAGGAGGACTGCACTGTATTAAGGAAGACTGGACTGTATTAAGGAGGACTGCACTGTATTAAGGAGGACTGCACTGTATTAAGAAAGACTGCATTGTATTAAGAAGGACTGCACTTTATTAAGAGGGACTGCACTGTATTAAGAAATACTGCACTGTATTAAGGGGGACTGCACTGTATCAAGAAGGACTGCATTGTATCAAGGAGGACTGCACTGTATTAAGGAAGACTGCACTGTATTAAGGAGGACTAAACTGTATCAAGGAGGACTGCACTGTATTAAGGAGGACTGCACTGTCTTAAGGAGGACTGCACTGTATCAAGGAGGACTGCACTTTATCAAGGAGGACTGCACTGTATTAAGGAGGACTGCACTGTATCAAGGAGGACTGCACTGTATTAAGGAAGACTGGACTGTATTAAGGAGGACTGCACTGTATTAAGGAGGACTGCACTGTATTAAGAAAGACTGCACTGTATTAAGAAGGACTGCACTTTATTAAGGGGGACTGCACTGTATTAAGAAAGACTGCACTGTATTAAGGGGGACTGCACTGTATCAAGGAGGACTGCACTGTATCAAGGAGGACTGCACTGTATTAAGGAAGACTGCACTGTATTAAGAAGGACTGCAATGTATCAAGGAGGACTGCACTGTATTAAGGAGGACTGCACTGCACTGTATTAAGGAGGACTGCACTGTATTAAGGAGGACTGCACTGTAATAAGAAGGACTGCACTGCACTGTATTAAGGAGGACTGCACTGTATCAAGGAGGACTGCACTGTAATAAGGAGGACTGCACTGTATCAAGGAGGACTGCACTGTATTAAGGAGGACTGCACTGTATTAAGGAGGACTGCACTGTATTAAGGAGGACTGCTCTGTATCAAGGAGGACTGAACTGTATCAAGGAGGACTGCACTGTATTAAGGAGGACTGCATTAAATTAAGGAGGACTGCACTGCACTGCATCAAGGAGGACTACACTGTATTAAGGAGGACTGCACTGTTTTAAGGAGGACTGCATTAAATTAAGGAGGACTGCACTACTCTGTATTAAGGAGGACTAAACTGCATCAAGGAGGACTGCACTGTATTAAGGAGGACTGCACTGTATTAAGGAGGACTGCACTGTATCAAGGAGGACTGCACTGTATCAAGGAGGATTGCACTGTATTAAGGAGGACTGCACTGTATCAAGGAGGACTGCACTGTATTAAGCAAGACTGGACTGTATTAAGGAGGACTGCACTGTATTAAGGAGGACTGCACTGTATTAAGAAAGACTGCATTGTATTAAGAAGGACTGCACTTTATTAAGGGGGACTGCACTGTATTAAGAAATACTGCACTGTATTAAGGGGGACTGCTCTGTATCAAGGAGGACTACACTGTATTAAGGAGGACTGCACTGTATTAAGGAGGACTGCATTAAATTAAGGAGGACTGCACTGCACTGTATCAAGGAGGACTACACTGTATTAAGGAGGAGTAAACTGTTTTAAGGAGGACTGCATTAAATTAAGGAGGACTGCACTGCTCTGTATTAAGGAGGACTGCACTGTATCAAGGAGGACTGCACTGTATTAAGGAGGACTGCACTGTATTAAGGAGGACTGCACTGTATCAAGGAGGACTGCACTGTATCAAGGAGGACTGCACTGTATTAAGGAGGACTGCACTGTATCAAGGAGGACTGCACTGTATTAAGGAAGACTGGACTGTATTAAGGAGGACTGCACTGTATTAAGGAGAACTGCACTGTATTAAGAAGGACTGCACTTTATTAAGGGGGACTGCACTGTATTAAGAAATACTGCACTGTATTAAGGGGGACTGCACTGTATCAAGGAGGACTGCACTGTATCAAGGAGGACTGCACTGTATTAAGGAGGACTGCACTGTATCAAGGAGGACTGCACTGTATCAAGGAGGACTGCACTGTATTAAGAAAGACTGCATTGTATTAAGAAGGACTGCACTTTATTAAGGGGGACTGCACTGTATTAAGAAATACTGCACTGTATTAAGGGGGACTGCACTGTATCAAGGAGGACTACACTGTATTAAGGAGGACTGCACTGTATTAAGGAGGACTGCATTAAATTAAGGAGGACTGCACTGCACTGTATCAGGGAGGACTACACTGTATTAAGGAGGACTGCACTGTTTTAAGGAGGACTGCATTAAATTAAGGAGGACTGCACTGCTCTGTATTAAGGAGGACTGCACTGTATTAAGAAAGACTGCATTGTATTAAGAAGGACTGCACTTTATTAAGGGGGACTGCACTGTATTAAGAAAGACTGCACTGTATTAAGGGGGACTGCACTGTATCAAGGAGGACTACACTGTATTAAGGAGGACTGCACTGTATTAAGGAGGACTGCACTGTATTAAGGAGGACTGCACTGTATTAAGAAAGACTGCACTGTATTAAGAAGGACTGCACTTTATTAAGGGGGACTGCACTGTATTAAGAAAGACTGCACTGTATTAAGGGGGACTGCACTGTATCAAGGAGGACTGCACTGTATCAAGGAGGACTGCACTTTATCAAGGAGGACTGCACTGTATTAAGGAAGACTGCACTGTATCAAGGAGGACTGCACTGTATTAAGGAGGACTGCACTGTATTAAGGAGGACTGCACTGTCTTAAGGAGGACTGCACTGTATCAAGGAGGACTGCACTTTATCAAGGAGGACTGCACTGTATTAAGGAGGACTGCACTGTATCAAGGAGGACTGCACTGTATTAAGGAAGACTGGACTGTATTAAGGAGGACTGCACTGTATTAAGGAGGACTGCACTGTATTAAGAAAGACTGCACTGTATTAAGAAGGACTGCACTTTATTAAGGGGGACTGCACTGTATTAAGAAAGACTGCACTGTATTAAGGGGGACTGCACTGTATCAAGGAGGACTGCACTGTATTAAGGAAGACTGCACTGTATTAAGAAGGACTGCACTGTATCAAGGAGGACTGCACTGTATTAAGGAGGACTGCACTGCACTGTATTAAGGAGGACTGCATTAAATTAAGGAGGACTGCACTGCACTGTATCAAGGAGGACTACACTGTATTAAGGAGGACTGCACTGTATTAAGGAGGACTGCAATAAATTAAGGAGGACTGCACTGCTCTGTATTAAGGAGGACTGCACTGTATTAAGGAGGCCTGCACTGTATCAAGGAGGACTGCACTGTATTAAGGAGGACTGCACTGTATTAAGGAGGACTGCACTGTATTAAGGGGGACTGCACTGTATCAAGGAGGACTGCACTGTATTAAGGAGGACTGCACTGTATCAAGGAGGACTGCACTGTAATAAGGAGGACTGCGCTGTATCAAGGAGGACTGCACTGTATCAAGGAGGACTGCACTGTATCAAGGAGGACTGCACTGTATCAAGGAGGACTGCACTGTATCAAGGATGACTGCACTGTATTAAGCAAGACTGCAATGTATCAAGGAGGACTGCACTTTATCAAGGAGGACTGCAATGTATCAAGGAGGACTGCACTGTATTAAGGAGGACTGCACTGTATCAAGGAGGACTACACTGTATTAAGGAGGACTACACTGTATTAAGGAGGACTGCACTGTATTAAGGAGGACTGCATTAAATTAAGGAGGACTGCACTGCACTGTATCAAGGAGGACTGCACTGTATTAAGGAAGACTGCACTGTATTAAGGAGGACTGCAGTGCACTGTATTAAGGAGGACTGCACTGTAATAAGGAGGACTGCACTGTATCAAGGAGGACTGCACTGTATTAAGGAGGACTGCACTGTATTAAGGAGGACTGCACTGTATTAAGGAGGACTGCTCTGTATCAAGGAGGACTGAACTGTATCAAGGAGGACTGCACTGTATTAAGGAGGACTGCATTAAATTAAGGAGGACTGCACTGCACTGCATCAAGGAGGACTACACTGTATTAAGGAGGACTGCACTGTTTTAAGGAGGACTGCATTAAATTAAGGAGGACTGCACTACTCTGTATTAAGGAGGACTAAACTGCATCAAGGAGGACTGCACTGTATTAAGGAGGACTGCACTGTATTAAGGAGGACTGCACTGTATCAAGGAGGACTGCACTGTATCAAGGAGGATTGCACTGTATTAAGGAGGACTGCACTGTATCAAGGAGGACTGCACTGTATTAAGCAAGACTGGACTGTATTAAGGAGGACTGCACTGTATTAAGGAGGACTGCACTGTATTAAGAAAGACTGCATTGTATTAAGAAGTACTGCACTTTATTAAGGGGGACTGCACTGTATTAAGAAATACTGCACTGTATTAAGGGGGACTGCTCTGTATCAAGGAGGACTACACTGTATTAAGGAGGACTGCACTGTATTAAGGAGGACTGCATTAAATTAAGGAGGACTGCACTGCACTGTATCAAGGAGGACTACACTGTATTAAGGAGGAGTAAACTGTTTTAAGGAGGACTGCATTAAATTAAGGAGGACTGCACTGCTCTGTATTAAGGAGGACTGCACTGTATCAAGGAGGACTGCACTGTATTAAGGAGGACTGCACTGTATTAAGGAGGACTGCACTGTATCAAGGAGGACTGCACTGTATCAAGGAGGACTGCACTGTATTAAGGAGGACTGCACTGTATTAAGGAGGACTGCACTGTATCAAGGAGGACTGCACTGTATCAAGGAGGACTGCACTGTATTAAGGAGGACTGCACTGTATCAAGGAGGACTGCACTGTATTAAGGAAGACTGGACTGTATTAAGGAGGACTGCACTGTATTAAGGAGAACTGCACTGTATTAAGAAGGACTGCACTTTATTAAGGGGGACTGCACTGTATTAAGAAATACTGCACTGTATTAAGGGGGACTGCACTGTATCAAGGAGGACTGCACTGTATCAAGGAGGATTGCACTGTATTAAGGAGGACTGCACTGTATCAAGGAGGACTGCACTGTATCAAGGAGGACTGCACTGTATTAAGAAAGACTGCATTGTATTAAGAAGGACTGCACTTTATTAAGGGGGACTGCACTGTATTAAGAAATACTGCACTGTATTAAGGGGGACTGCACTGTATCAAGGAGGACTACACTGTATTAAGGAGGACTGCACTGTATTAAGGAGGACTGCATTAAATTAAGGAGGACTGCACTGCACTGTATCAGGGAGGACTACACTGTATTAAGGAGGACTGCACTGTTTTAAGGAGGACTGCATTAAATTAAGGAGGACTGCACTGCTCTGTATTAAGGAGGACTGCACTGTATTAAGAAAGACTGCATTGTATTAAGAAGGACTGCACTTTATTAAGGGGGACTGCACTGTATTAAGAAAGACTGCACTGTATTAAGGGGGACTGCACTGTATCAAGGAGGACTACACTGTATTAAGGAGGACTGCACTGTATTAAGGAGGACTGCACTGTATTAAGGAGGACTGCACTGTATTAAGAAAGACTGCACTGTATTAAGAAGGACTGCACTTTATTAAGGGGGACTGCACTGTATTAAGAAAGACTGCACTGTATTAAGGGGGACTGCACTGTATCAAGGAGGACTGCACTGTATCAAGGAGGACTGCACTTTATCAAGGAGGACTGCACTGTATTAAGGAAGACTGCACTGTATCAAGGAGGACTGCACTGTATTAAGGAGGACTGCACTGTATTAAGGAGGACTGCACTGTCTTAAGGAGGACTGCACTGTATCAAGGAGGACTGCACTTTATCAAGGAGGACTGCACTGTATTAAGGAGGACTGCACTGTATCAAGGAGGACTGCACTGTATTAAGGAAGACTGGACTGTATTAAGGAGGACTGCACTGTATTAAGGAGGACTGCACTGTATTAAGAAAGACTGCACTGTATTAAGAAGGACTGCACTTTATTAAGGGGGACTGCACTGTATTAAGAAAGACTGCACTGTATTAAGGGGGACTGCACTGTATCAAGGAGGACTGCACTGTATTAAGGAAGACTGCACTGTATTAAGAAGGACTGCACTGTATCAAGGAGGACTGCACTGTATTAAGGAGGACTGCACTGCACTGTATTAAGGAGGACTGCATTAAATTAAGGAGGACTGCACTGCACTGTATCAAGGAGGACTACACTGTATTAAGGAGGACTGCACTGTATTAAGGAGGACTGCAATAAATTAAGGAGGACTGCACTGCTCTGTATTAAGGAGGACTGCACTGTATTAAGGAGGCCTGCACTGTATCAAGGAGGACTGCACTGTATTAAGGAGGACTGCACTGTATTAAGGAGGACTGCACTGTATTAAGGGGGACTGCACTGTATCAAGGAGGACTGCACTGTATTAAGGAGGACTGCACTGTATCAAGGAGGACTGCACTGTAATAAGGAGGACTGCGCTGTATCAAGGAGGACTGCACTGTATCAAGGAGGACTGCACTGTATCAAGGAGGACTGCACTGTATCAAGGAGGACTGCACTGTATCAAGGAGGACTGCACTGTATTAAGCAAGACTGCAATGTATCAAGGAGGACTGCACTTTATCAAGGAGGACTGCAATGTATCAAGGAGGACTGCACTGTATTAAGGAGGACTGCACTGTATCAAGGAGGACTACACTGTATTAAGGAGGACTACACTGTATTAAGGAGGACTGCACTGTATTAAGGAGGACTGCATTAAATTAAGGAGGACTGCACTGCACTGTATCAAGGAGGACTGCACTGTATTAAGGAAGACTGCACTGTATTAAGGAGGACTGCAGTGCACTGTATTAAGGAGGACTGCAATGTATTAAGGAGGACTGCACTGTATTAAGAAAGACTGCATTGTATTAAGAAGGACTGCACTTTATTAAGGGGGACTGCACTGTATTAAGAAATACTGCACTGTATTAAGGGGGACTGCTCTGTATCAAGGAGGACTACACTGTATTAAGGAGGACTGCACTGTATTAAGGAGGACTGCATTAAATTAAGGAGGACTGCACTGCACTGTATCAAGGAGGACTACACTGTATTAAGGAGGAGTAAACTGTTTTAAGGAGGACTGCATTAAATTAAGGAGGACTGCACTGCTCTGTATTAAGGAGGACTGCACTGTATCAAGGAGGACTGCACTGTATTAAGGAGGACTGCACTGTATTAAGGAGGACTGCACTGTATCAAGGAGGACTGCACTGTATCAAGGAGGACTGCACTGTATTAAGGAGGACTGCACTGTATCAAGGAGGACTGCACTGTATTAAGGAAGACTGGACTGTATTAAGGAGGACTGCACTGTATTAAGGAGAACTGCACTGTATTAAGAAGGACTGCACTTTATTAAGGGGGACTGCACTGTATTAAGAAATACTGCACTGTATTAAGGGGGACTGCACTGTATCAAGGAGGACTGCACTGTATCAAGGAGGACTGCACTGTATTAAGGAGGACTGCACTGTATCAAGGAGGACTGCACTGTATCAAGGAGGACTGCACTGTATTAAGAAAGACTGCATTGTATTAAGAAGGACTGCACTTTATTAAGGGGGACTGCACTGTATTAAGAAATACTGCACTGTATTAAGGGGGACTGCACTGTATCAAGGAGGACTACACTGTATTAAGGAGGACTGCACTGTATTAAGGAGGACTGCATTAAATTAAGGAGGACTGCACTGCACTGTATCAGGGAGGACTACACTGTATTAAGGAGGACTGCACTGTTTTAAGGAGGACTGCATTCAATTAAGGAGGACTGCACTGCTCTGTATTAAGGAGGACTGCACTGTATCAAGGAGGACTGCACTGTATTAAGAAAGACTGCACTGTATTAAGGGGGACTGCACTGTATTAAGAAAGACTGCACTGTATTAAGGGGGACTGCACTGTATCAAGGAGGACTGCACTGTATCAAGGAGGACTGCACTGTATTAAGGAAGACTGCACTGTATTAAGGAAGACTGCACTGTATTAAGAAGGACTGCACTGTATCAAGGAGGACTGCACTGTATTAAGGAGGACTGCACTGTATTAAGGAGGACTGCACTGTATCAAGGAGGACTGCACTGTATCAAGGAGGACTGCACTGTATTAAGGAGGACTGCACTGTATCAAGGAGGACTACACTGTATTAAGGAAGACTGGACTGTATTAAGGAGGACTGCACTGTATTAAGGAGGACTGCACTGTATTAAGAAAGACTGCATTGTATTAAGAAGGACTGCACTTTATTAAGGGGGACTGCACTGTATTAAGAAAGACTGCACTGTATTAAGGGGGACTGCACTGTATAAAGGAGGACTACACTGTATTAAGGAGGACTGCACTGTATTAAGGAGGACTGCACTGTATTAAGGAGGACTGCACTGTATTAAGAAAGACTGCACTGTATTAAGAAGGACTGCACTTTATTAAGGGGGACTGCACTGTATTAAGAAAGACTGCACTGTATTAAGGGGGACTGCACTGTATCAAGGAGGACTGCACTGTATCAAGGAGGACTGCACTTTATCAAGGAGGACTGCACTGTATTAAGGAAGACTGCACTGTATCAAGGAGGACTGCACTGTATTAAGGAGGACTGCACTGTATTAAGGAGGACTGCACTGTATCAAGGAGGACTGCACTGTATCAAGGAGGACTGCACTGTATTAAGGAGGACTGCACTGTATTAAGGAGGACTGCACTGTATTAAGAAAGACTGCACTTTATTAAGGGGGACTGCACTGTATTAAGAAATACTGCGCTGTATTAAGGGGGACTGCACTGTATCAAGGAGGACTACACTGTATTAAGGAGGACTGCACTGTATTAAGGAGGACTGCATTAAATTAAGGAGGACTACACTGTATTAAGGAGGACTGCACTGTTTTAAGGAGGACTGCATTAAATTAAGGAGGACTGCACTGCTCTGTATTAAGGAGGACTGCACTGTATTAAGGAAGACTGCACTGTATTAAGGAGGACTAAACTGTATCAAGGAGGACTGCACTGTATTAAGGAGGACTGCACTGTATTAAGGAGGACTGCACTGTATCAAGGAGGACTGCACTGTATCAAGGAGGACTGCACTGTATTAAGGAGGACTGCACTGTTTCAAGGAGGACTGCACTGTATTAAGGAAGACTGGACTGTATTAAGGAGGACTGCACTGTATTAAGGAGGACTGCACTGTATTAAGAAAGACTGCATTGTATTAAGAAGGACTGCACTTTATTAAGAGGGACTGCACTGTATTAAGAAATACTGCACTGTATTAAGGGGGACTGCACTGTATCAAGAAGGACTGCATTGTATCAAGGAGGACTGCACTGTATTAAGGAAGACTGCACTGTATTAAGGAGGACTAAACTGTATCAAGGAGGACTGCACTGTATTAAGGAGGACTGCACTGTCTTAAGGAGGACTGCACTGTATCAAGGAGGACTGCACTTTATCAAGGAGGACTGCACTGTATTAAGGAGGACTGCACTGTATCAAGGAGGACTGCACTGTATTAAGGAAGACTGGACTGTATTAAGGAGGACTGCACTGTATTAAGGAGGACTGCACTGTATTAAGAAAGACTGCACTGTATTAAGAAGGACTGCACTTTATTAAGGGGGACTGCACTGTATTAAGAAAGACTGCACTGTATTAAGGGGGACTGCACTGTATCAAGGAGGACTGCACTGTATCAAGGAGGACTGCACTGTATTAAGGAAGACTGCACTGTATTAAGAAGGACTGCAATGTATCAAGGAGGACTGCACTGTATTAAGGAGGACTGCACTGCACTGTATCAAGGAGGACTGCACTGTATCAAGGAGGACTGCACTGTATTAAGGAGGACTGCACTGTATCAAGGAGGACTACACTGTATTAAGGAAGACTGGACTGTATTAAGGAGGACTGCACTGTATTAAGGAGGACTGCACTGTATTAAGAAAGACTGCATTGTATTAAGAAGGACTGCACTTTATTAAGGGGGACTGCACTGTATTAAGAAAGACTGCACTGTATTAAGGGGGACTGCACTGTATAAAGGAGGACTACACTGTATTAAGGAGGACTGCACTGTATTAAGGAGGACTGCACTGTATTAAGGAGGACTGCACTGTATTAAGAAAGACTGCACTGTATTAAGAAGGACTGCACTTTATTAAGGGGGACTGCACTGTATTAAGAAAGACTGCACTGTATTAAGGGGGACTGCACTGTATCAAGGAGGACTGCACTGTATCAAGGAGGACTGCACTTTATCAAGGAGGACTGCACTGTATTAAGGAAGACTGCACTGTATCAAGGAGGACTGCACTGTATTAAGGAGGACTGCACTGTATTAAGGAGGACTGCACTGTATCAAGGAGGACTGCACTGTATCACGGAGGACTGCACTGTATTAAGGAGGACTGCACTGTATTAAGGAGGACTGCACTGTATTAAGAAAGACTGCACTTTATTAAGGGGGACTGCACTGTATTAAGAAATACTGCGCTGTATTAAGGGGGACTGCACTGTATCAAGGAGGACTACACTGTATTAAGGAGGACTGCACTGTATTAAGGAGGACTGCATTAAATTAAGGAGGACTACACTGTATTAAGGAGGACTGCACTGTTTTAAGGAGGACTGCATTAAATTAAGGAGGACTGCACTGCTCTGTATTAAGGAGGACTGCACTGTATTAAGGAAGACTGCACTGTATTAAGGAGGACTAAACTGTATCAAGGAGGACTGCACTGTATTAAGGAGGACTGCACTGTATTAAGGAGGACTGCACTGTATCAAGGAGGACTGCACTGTATCAAGGAGGACTACACTGTATTAAGGAGGACTGCACTGTATTAAGGAGGACTGCACTGTATTAAGGAGGACTGCACTGTATTAAGAAAGACTGCACTGTATTAAGAAGGACTGCACTTTATTAAGGGGGACTGCACTGTATTAAGAAAGACTGCACTGTATTAAGGGGGACTGCACTGTATCAAGGAGGACTGCACTGTATCAAGGAGGACTGCACTTTATCAAGGAGGACTGCACTGTATTAAGGAAGACTGCACTGTATCAAGGAGGACTGCACTGTATTAAGGAGGACTGCACTGTATTAAGGAGGACTGCACTGTATCAAGGAGGACTGCACTGTATCAAGGAGGACTGCACTGTATTAAGGAGGACTGCACTGTATTAAGGAGGACTGCACTGTATTAAGAAAGACTGCACTTTATTAAGGGGGACTGCACTGTATTAAGAAATACTGCGCTGTATTAAGGGGGACTGCACTGTATCAAGGAGGACTACACTGTATTAAGGAGGACTGCACTGTATTAAGGAGGACTGCATTAAATTAAGGAGGACTACACTGTATTAAGGAGGACTGCACTGTTTTAAGGAGGACTGCATTAAATTAAGGAGGACTGCACTGCACTGTATTAAGAAAGACTGCATTGTATTAAGAAGGACTGCACTTTATTAAGGGGGACTGCACTGTATTAAGAAAGACTGCACTGTATTAAGGGGGACTGCACTGTATAAAGGAGGACTACACTGTATTAAGGAGGACTGCACTGTATTAAGGAGGACTGCACTGTATTAAGGAGGACTGCACTGTATTAAGAAAGACTGCACTGTATTAAGAAGGACTGCACTTTATTAAGGGGGACTGCACTGTATTAAGAAAGACTGCACTGTATTAAGGGGGACTGCACTGTATCAAGGAGGACTGCACTGTATCAAGGAGGACTGCACTTTATCAAGGAGGACTGCACTGTATTAAGGAAGACTGCACTGTATCAAGGAGGACTGCACTGTATTAAGGAGGACTGCACTGTATTAAGGAGGACTGCACTGTATCAAGGAGGACTGCACTGTATCAAGGAGGACTGCACTGTATTAAGGAGGACTGCACTGTATTAAGGAGGACTGCACTGTATTAAGAAAGACTGCACTTTATTAAGGGGGACTGCACTGTATTAAGAAATACTGCGCTGTATTAAGGGGGACTGCACTGTAACAAGGAGGACTACACTGTATTAAGGAGGACTGCACTGTATTAAGGAGGACTGCATTAAATTAAGGAGGACTACACTGTATTAAGGAGGACTGCACTGTTTTAAGGAGGACTGCATTAAATTAAGGAGGACTGCACTGCTCTGTATTAAGGAGGACTGCACTGTATTAAGGAAGACTGCACTGTATTAAGGAGGACTAAACTGTATCAAGGAGGACTGCACTGTATTAAGGAGGACTGCACTGTATTAAGGAGGACTGCACTGTATCAAGGAGGACTGCACTGTATCAAGGAAGACTGCACTGTATTAAGGAGGACTGCACTGTTTCAAGGAGGACTGCACTGTATTAAGGAAGACTGGACTGTATTAAGGAGGACTGCACTGTATTAAGGAGGACTGCACTGTATTAAGAAAGACTGCATTGTATTAAGAAGGACTGCACTTTATTAAGAGGGACTGCACTGTATTAAGAAATACTGCACTGTATTAAGGGGGACTGCACTGTATCAAGAAGGACTGCATTGTATCAAGGAGGACTGCACTGTATTAAGGAAGACTGCACTGTATTAAGGAGGACTAAACTGTATCAAGGAGGACTGCACTGTATTAAGGAGGACTGCACTGTCTTAAGGAGGACTGCACTGTATCAAGGAGGACTGCACTTTATCAAGGAGGACTGCACTGTATTAAGGAGGACTGCACTGTATCAAGGAGGACTGCACTGTATTAAGGAAGACTGGACTGTATTAAGGAGGACTGCACTGTATTAAGGAGGACTGCACTGTATTAAGAAAGACTGCACTGTATTAAGAAGGACTGCACTTTATTAAGGGGGACTGCACTGTATTAAGAAAGACTGCACTGTATTAAGGGGGACTGCACTGTATCAAGGAGGACTGCACTGTATCAAGGAGGACTGCACTGTATTAAGGAAGACTGCACTGTATTAAGAAGGACTGCAATGTATCAAGGAGGACTGCACTGTATTAAGGAGGACTGCACTGCACTGTATTAAGGAGGACTGCACTGTATTAAGGAGGACTGCACTGTAATAAGAAGGACTGCACTGCACTGTATTAAGGAGGACTGCACTGTATCAAGGAGGACTGCACTGTAATAAGGAGGACTGCACTGTATCAAGGAGGACTGCACTGTATTAAGGAGGACTGCACTGTATTAAGGAGGACTGCACTGTATTAAGGAGGACTGCTCTGTATCAAGGAGGACTGAACTGTATCAAGGAGGACTGCACTGTATTAAGGAGGACTGCATTAAATTAAGGAGGACTGCACTGCACTGCATCAAGGAGGACTACACTGTATTAAGGAGGACTGCACTGTTTTAAGGAGGACTGCATTAAATTAAGGAGGACTGCACTACTCTGTATTAAGGAGGACTAAACTGCATCAAGGAGGACTGCACTGTATTAAGGAGGACTGCACTGTATTAAGGAGGACTGCACTGTATCAAGGAGGACTGCACTGTATCAAGGAGGATTGCACTGTATTAAGGAGGACTGCACTGTATCAAGGAGGACTGCACTGTATTAAGCAAGACTGGACTGTATTAAGGAGGACTGCACTGTATTAAGGAGGACTGCACTGTATTAAGAAAGACTGCATTGTATTAAGAAGGACTGCACTTTATTAAGGGGGACTGCACTGTATTAAGAAATACTGCACTGTATTAAGGGGGACTGCTCTGTATCAAGGAGGACTACACTGTATTAAGGAGGACTGCACTGTATTAAGGAGGACTGCATTAAATTAAGGAGGACTGCACTGCACTGTATCAAGGAGGACTACACTGTATTAAGGAGGAGTAAACTGTTTTAAGGAGGACTGCATTAAATTAAGGAGGACTGCACTGCTCTGTATTAAGGAGGACTGCACTGTATCAAGGAGGACTGCACTGTATTAAGGAGGACTGCACTGTATTAAGGAGGACTGCACTGTATCAAGGAGGACTGCACTGTATCAAGGAGGACTGCACTGTATTAAGGAGGACTGCACTGTATCAAGGAGGACTGCACTGTATTAAGGAAGACTGGACTGTATTAAGGAGGACTGCACTGTATTAAGGAGAACTGCACTGTATTAAGAAGGACTGCACTTTATTAAGGGGGACTGCACTGTATTAAGAAATACTGCACTGTATTAAGGGGGACTGCACTGTATCAAGGAGGACTGCACTGTATCAAGGAGGACTGCACTGTATTAAGGAGGACTGCACTGTATCAAGGAGGACTGCACTGTATCAAGGAGGACTGCACTGTATTAAGAAAGACTGCATTGTATTAAGAAGGACTGCACTTTATTAAGGGGGACTGCACTGTATTAAGAAATACTGCACTGTATTAAGGGGGACTGCACTGTATCAAGGAGGACTACACTGTATTAAGGAGGACTGCACTGTATTAAGGAGGACTGCATTAAATTAAGGAGGACTGCACTGCACTGTATCAGGGAGGACTACACTGTATTAAGGAGGACTGCACTGTTTTAAGGAGGACTGCATTAAATTAAGGAGGACTGCACTGCTCTGTATTAAGGAGGACTGCACTGTATTAAGAAAGACTGCATTGTATTAAGAAGGACTGCACTTTATTAAGGGGGACTGCACTGTATTAAGAAAGACTGCACTGTATTAAGGGGGACTGCACTGTATCAAGGAGGACTACACTGTATTAAGGAGGACTGCACTGTATTAAGGAGGACTGCACTGTATTAAGGAGGACTGCACTGTATTAAGAAAGACTGCACTGTATTAAGAAGGACTGCACTTTATTAAGGGGGACTGCACTGTATTAAGAAAGACTGCACTGTATTAAGGGGGACTGCACTGTATCAAGGAGGACTGCACTGTATCAAGGAGGACTGCACTTTATCAAGGAGGACTGCACTGTATTAAGGAAGACTGCACTGTATCAAGGAGGACTGCACTGTATTAAGGAGGACTGCACTGTATTAAGGAGGACTGCACTGTCTTAAGGAGGACTGCACTGTATCAAGGAGGACTGCACTTTATCAAGGAGGACTGCACTGTATTAAGGAGGACTGCACTGTATCAAGGAGGACTGCACTGTATTAAGGAAGACTGGACTGTATTAAGGAGGACTGCACTGTATTAAGGAGGACTGCACTGTATTAAGAAAGACTGCACTGTATTAAGAAGGACTGCACTTTATTAAGGGGGACTGCACTGTATTAAGAAAGACTGCACTGTATTAAGGGGGACTGCACTGTATCAAGGAGGACTGCACTGTATTAAGGAAGACTGCACTGTATTAAGAAGGACTGCACTGTATCAAGGAGGACTGCACTGTATTAAGGAGGACTGCACTGCACTGTATTAAGGAGGACTGCATTAAATTAAGGAGGACTGCACTGCACTGTATCAAGGAGGACTACACTGTATTAAGGAGGACTGCACTGTATTAAGGAGGACTGCAATAAATTAAGGAGGACTGCACTGCTCTGTATTAAGGAGGACTGCACTGTATTAAGGAGGCCTGCACTGTATCAAGGAGGACTGCACTGTATTAAGGAGGACTGCACTGTATTAAGGAGGACTGCACTGTATTAAGGGGGACTGCACTGTATCAAGGAGGACTGCACTGTATTAAGGAGGACTGCACTGTATCAAGGAGGACTGCACTGTAATAAGGAGGACTGCGCTGTATCAAGGAGGACTGCACTGTATCAAGGAGGACTGCACTGTATCAAGGAGGACTGCACTGTATCAAGGAGGACTGCACTGTATCAAGGATGACTGCACTGTATTAAGCAAGACTGCAATGTATCAAGGAGGACTGCACTTTATCAAGGAGGACTGCAATGTATCAAGGAGGACTGCACTGTATTAAGGAGGACTGCACTGTATCAAGGAGGACTACACTGTATTAAGGAGGACTACACTGTATTAAGGAGGACTGCACTGTATTAAGGAGGACTGCATTAAATTAAGGAGGACTGCACTGCACTGTATCAAGGAGGACTGCACTGTATTAAGGAAGACTGCACTGTATTAAGGAGGACTGCAGTGCACTGTATTAAGGAGGACTGCACTGTAATAAGGAGGACTGCACTGTATCAAGGAGGACTGCACTGTATTAAGGAGGACTGCACTGTATTAAGGAGGACTGCACTGTATTAAGGAGGACTGCTCTGTATCAAGGAGGACTGAACTGTATCAAGGAGGACTGCACTGTATTAAGGAGGACTGCATTAAATTAAGGAGGACTGCACTGCACTGCATCAAGGAGGACTACACTGTATTAAGGAGGACTGCACTGTTTTAAGGAGGACTGCATTAAATTAAGGAGGACTGCACTACTCTGTATTAAGGAGGACTAAACTGCATCAAGGAGGACTGCACTGTATTAAGGAGGACTGCACTGTATTAAGGAGGACTGCACTGTATCAAGGAGGACTGCACTGTATCAAGGAGGATTGCACTGTATTAAGGAGGACTGCACTGTATCAAGGAGGACTGCACTGTATTAAGCAAGACTGGACTGTATTAAGGAGGACTGCACTGTATTAAGGAGGACTGCACTGTATTAAGAAAGACTGCATTGTATTAAGAAGTACTGCACTTTATTAAGGGGGACTGCACTGTATTAAGAAATACTGCACTGTATTAAGGGGGACTGCTCTGTATCAAGGAGGACTACACTGTATTAAGGAGGACTGCACTGTATTAAGGAGGACTGCATTAAATTAAGGAGGACTGCACTGCACTGTATCAAGGAGGACTACACTGTATTAAGGAGGAGTAAACTGTTTTAAGGAGGACTGCATTAAATTAAGGAGGACTGCACTGCTCTGTATTAAGGAGGACTGCACTGTATCAAGGAGGACTGCACTGTATTAAGGAGGACTGCACTGTATTAAGGAGGACTGCACTGTATCAAGGAGGACTGCACTGTATCAAGGAGGACTGCACTGTATTAAGGAGGACTGCACTGTATTAAGGAGGACTGCACTGTATCAAGGAGGACTGCACTGTATCAAGGAGGACTGCACTGTATTAAGGAGGACTGCACTGTATCAAGGAGGACTGCACTGTATTAAGGAAGACTGGACTGTATTAAGGAGGACTGCACTGTATTAAGGAGAACTGCACTGTATTAAGAAGGACTGCACTTTATTAAGGGGGACTGCACTGTATTAAGAAATACTGCACTGTATTAAGGGGGACTGCACTGTATCAAGGAGGACTGCACTGTATCAAGGAGGATTGCACTGTATTAAGGAGGACTGCACTGTATCAAGGAGGACTGCACTGTATCAAGGAGGACTGCACTGTATTAAGAAAGACTGCATTGTATTAAGAAGGACTGCACTTTATTAAGGGGGACTGCACTGTATTAAGAAATACTGCACTGTATTAAGGGGGACTGCACTGTATCAAGGAGGACTACACTGTATTAAGGAGGACTGCACTGTATTAAGGAGGACTGCATTAAATTAAGGAGGACTGCACTGCACTGTATCAGGGAGGACTACACTGTATTAAGGAGGACTGCACTGTTTTAAGGAGGACTGCATTAAATTAAGGAGGACTGCACTGCTCTGTATTAAGGAGGACTGCACTGTATTAAGAAAGACTGCATTGTATTAAGAAGGACTGCACTTTATTAAGGGGGACTGCACTGTATTAAGAAAGACTGCACTGTATTAAGGGGGACTGCACTGTATCAAGGAGGACTACACTGTATTAAGGAGGACTGCACTGTATTAAGGAGGACTGCACTGTATTAAGGAGGACTGCACTGTATTAAGAAAGACTGCACTGTATTAAGAAGGACTGCACTTTATTAAGGGGGACTGCACTGTATTAAGAAAGACTGCACTGTATTAAGGGGGACTGCACTGTATCAAGGAGGACTGCACTGTATCAAGGAGGACTGCACTTTATCAAGGAGGACTGCACTGTATTAAGGAAGACTGCACTGTATCAAGGAGGACTGCACTGTATTAAGGAGGACTGCACTGTATTAAGGAGGACTGCACTGTCTTAAGGAGGACTGCACTGTATCAAGGAGGACTGCACTTTATCAAGGAGGACTGCACTGTATTAAGGAGGACTGCACTGTATCAAGGAGGACTGCACTGTATTAAGGAAGACTGGACTGTATTAAGGAGGACTGCACTGTATTAAGGAGGACTGCACTGTATTAAGAAAGACTGCACTGTATTAAGAAGGACTGCACTTTATTAAGGGGGACTGCACTGTATTAAGAAAGACTGCACTGTATTAAGGGGGACTGCACTGTATCAAGGAGGACTGCACTGTATTAAGGAAGACTGCACTGTATTAAGAAGGACTGCACTGTATCAAGGAGGACTGCACTGTATTAAGGAGGACTGCACTGCACTGTATTAAGGAGGACTGCATTAAATTAAGGAGGACTGCACTGCACTGTATCAAGGAGGACTACACTGTATTAAGGAGGACTGCACTGTATTAAGGAGGACTGCAATAAATTAAGGAGGACTGCACTGCTCTGTATTAAGGAGGACTGCACTGTATTAAGGAGGCCTGCACTGTATCAAGGAGGACTGCACTGTATTAAGGAGGACTGCACTGTATTAAGGAGGACTGCACTGTATTAAGGGGGACTGCACTGTATCAAGGAGGACTGCACTGTATTAAGGAGGACTGCACTGTATCAAGGAGGACTGCACTGTAATAAGGAGGACTGCGCTGTATCAAGGAGGACTGCACTGTATCAAGGAGGACTGCACTGTATCAAGGAGGACTGCACTGTATCAAGGAGGACTGCACTGTATCAAGGAGGACTGCACTGTATTAAGCAAGACTGCAATGTATCAAGGAGGACTGCACTTTATCAAGGAGGACTGCAATGTATCAAGGAGGACTGCACTGTATTAAGGAGGACTGCACTGTATCAAGGAGGACTACACTGTATTAAGGAGGACTACACTGTATTAAGGAGGACTGCACTGTATTAAGGAGGACTGCATTAAATTAAGGAGGACTGCACTGCACTGTATCAAGGAGGACTGCACTGTATTAAGGAAGAC
Organism: Eucyclogobius newberryi; assembly: GCF_026437365.1. Classification (NCBI taxonomy): domain Eukaryota; kingdom Metazoa; phylum Chordata; class Actinopteri; order Gobiiformes; family Gobiidae; genus Eucyclogobius; species Eucyclogobius newberryi. The sequence goes on along the minus strand of NW_027315735.1, from coordinate 1,070,823 downwards.
TGCACTGTATTAAGGAGGACTGCAGTGCACTGTATTAAGGAGGACTGCACTGTAATAAGGAGGACTGCACTGTATCAAGGAGGACTGCACTGTATTAAGGAGGACTGCACTGTATTAAGGAGGACTGCACTGTATTAAGGAGGACTGCTCTGTATCAAGGAGGACTGAACTGTATCAAGGAGGACTGCACTGTATTAAGGAGGACTGCATTAAATTAAGGAGGACTGCACTGCACTGCATCAAGGAGGACTACACTGTATTAAGGAGGACTGCACTGTTTTAAGGAGGACTGCATTAAATTAAGGAGGACTGCACTACTCTGTATTAAGGAGGACTAAACTGCATCAAGGTGGACTGCACTGTATTAAGGAGGACTGCACTGTATTAAGGAGGACTGCACTGTATCAAGGAGGACTGCACTGTATCAAGGAGGATTGCACTGTATTAAGGAGCACTGCACTGTATCAAGGAGGACTGCACTGTATTAAGCAAGACTGGACTGTATTAAGGAGGACTGCACTGTATTAAGGAGGACTGCACTGTATTAAGAAAGACTGCATTGTATTAAGAAGGACTGCACTTCATTAAGGGGGACTGCACTGTATTAAGAAATACTGCACTGTATTAAGGGGGACTGCTCTGTATCAAGGAGGACTACACTGTATTAAGGAGGACTGCACTGTATTAAGGAGGACTGCATTAAATTAAGGAGGACTGCACTGCACTGTATCAAGGAGGACTACACTGTATTAAGGAGGAGTAAACTGTTTTAAGGAGGACTGCATTAAATTAAGGAGGACTGCACTGCTCTGTATTAAGGAGGACTGCACTGTATCAAGGAGGACTGCACTGTATTAAGGAGGACTGCACTGTATTAAGGAGGACTGCACTGTATCAAGGAGGACTGCACTGTATCAAGGAGGACTGCACTGTATTAAGGAGGACTGCACTGTATCAAGGAGGACTGCACTGTATTAAGGAAGACTGGACTGTATTAAGGAGGACTGCACTGTATTAAGGAGAACTGCACTGTATTAAGAAGGACTGCACTTTATTAAGGGGGACTGCACTGTATTAAGAAATACTGCACTGTATTAAGGGGGACTGCACTGTATCAAGGAGGACTGCACTGTATCAAGGAGGACTGCACTGTATTAAGGAGGACTGCACTGTATCAAGGAGGACTGCACTGTATCAAGGAGGACTGCACTGTATTAAGAAAGACTGCATTGTATTAAGAAGGACTGCACTTTATTAAGGGGGACTGCACTGTATTAAGAAATACTGCACTGTATTAAGGGGGACTGCACTGTATCAAGGAGGACTACACTGTATTAAGGAGGACTGCACTGTTTTAAGGAGGACTGCATTAAATTAAGGAGGACTGCACTGCTCTGTATTAAGGAGGACTGCACTGTATTAAGAAAGACTGCATTGTATTAAGAAGGACTGCACTTTATTAAGGGGGACTGCACTGTATTAAGAAATACTGCACTGTATTAAGGGGGACTGCACTGTATCAAGGAGGACTACACTGTATTAAGGAGGACTGCACTGTTTTAAGGAGGACTGCATTAAATTAAGGAGGACTGCACTGCACTGTATCAAGGAGGACTGCACTGTATTAAGGAAGACTGCACTGTATTAAGGAGGACTGCAGTGCACTGTATTAAGGAGGACTGCACTGTAATAAGGAGGACTGCACTGTATCAAGGAGGACTGCACTGTATTAAGGAGGACTGCACTGTATTAAGGAGGACTGCACTGTATTAAGGAGGACTGCTCTGTATCAAGGAGGACTGAACTGTATCAAGGAGGACTGCACTGTATTAAGGAGGACTGCATTAAATTAAGGAGGACTGCACTGCACTGCATCAAGGAGGACTACACTGTATTAAGGAGGACTGCACTGTTTTAAGGAGGACTGCATTAAATTAAGGAGGACTGCACTACTCTGTATTAAGGAGGACTAAACTGCATCAAGGAGGACTGCACTGTATTAAGGAGGACTGCACTGTATTAAGGAGGACTGCACTGTATCAAGGAGGACTGCACTGTATCAAGGAGGATTGCACTGTATTAAGGAGGACTGCACTGTATCAAGGAGGACTGCACTGTATTAAGCAAGACTGGACTGTATTAAGGAGGACTGCACTGTATTAAGGAGGACTGCACTGTATTAAGAAAGACTGCATTGTATTAAGAAGTACTGCACTTTATTAAGGGGGACTGCACTGTATTAAGAAATACTGCACTGTATTAAGGGGGACTGCTCTGTATCAAGGAGGACTACACTGTATTAAGGAGGACTGCACTGTATTAAGGAGGACTGCATTAAATTAAGGAGGACTGCACTGCACTGTATCAAGGAGGACTACACTGTATTAAGGAGGAGTAAACTGTTTTAAGGAGGACTGCATTAAATTAAGGAGGACTGCACTGCTCTGTATTAAGGAGGACTGCACTGTATCAAGGAGGACTGCACTGTATTAAGGAGGACTGCACTGTATTAAGGAGGACTGCACTGTATCAAGGAGGACTGCACTGTATCAAGGAGGACTGCACTGTATTAAGGAGGACTGCACTGTATTAAGGAGGACTGCACTGTATCAAGGAGGACTGCACTGTATCAAGGAGGACTGCACTGTATTAAGGAGGACTGCACTGTATCAAGGAGGACTGCACTGTATTAAGGAAGACTGGACTGTATTAAGGAGGACTGCACTGTATTAAGGAGAACTGCACTGTATTAAGAAGGACTGCACTTTATTAAGGGGGACTGCACTGTATTAAGAAATACTGCACTGTATTAAGGGGGACTGCACTGTATCAAGGAGGACTGCACTGTATCAAGGAGGATTGCACTGTATTAAGGAGGACTGCACTGTATCAAGGAGGACTGCACTGTATCAAGGAGGACTGCACTGTATTAAGAAAGACTGCATTGTATTAAGAAGGACTGCACTTTATTAAGGGGGACTGCACTGTATTAAGAAATACTGCACTGTATTAAGGGGGACTGCACCGTATCAAGGAGGACTACACTGTATTAAGGAGGACTGCACTGTATTAAGGAGGACTGCATTAAATTAAGGAGGACTGCACTGCACTGTATCAGGGAGGACTACACTGTATTAAGGAGGACTGCACTGTTTTAAGGAGGACTGCATTAAATTAAGGAGGACTGCACTGCTCTGTATTAAGGAGGACTGCACTGTATTAAGAAAGACTGCATTGTATTAAGAAGGACTGCACTTTATTAAGGGGGACTGCACTGTATTAAGAAAGACTGCACTGTATTAAGGGGGACTGCACTGTATCAAGGAGGACTGCACTGTATTAAGAAAGACTGCACTGTATTAAGAAAGACTGCACTGTATTAAGGGGGACTGCACTGTATCAAGGAGGACTGCACTGTATCAAGGAGGACTGCACTTTATCAAGGAGGACTGCACTGTATTAAGGAGGACTGCACTGTATTAAGGAGGACTGCACTGTCTTAAGGAGGACTGCACTGTATCAAGGAGGACTGCACTTTATCAAGGAGGACTGCACTGTATTAAGGAGGACTGCACTGTATCAAGGAGGACTGCACTGTATTAAGGAAGACTGGACTGTATTAAGGAGGACTGCACTGTATTAAGGAGGACTGCACTGTATTAAGAAAGACTGCACTGTATTAAGAAGGACTGCACTTTATTAAGGGGGACTGCACTGTATTAAGAAAGACTGCACTGTATTAAGGGGGACTGCACTGTATCAAGGAGGACTGCACTGTATTAAGGAAGACTGCACTGTATTAAGAAGGACTGCACTGTATCAAGGAGGACTGCACTGTATTAAGGAGGACTGCACTGCACTGTATTAAGGAGGACTGCATTAAATTAAGGAGGACTGCACTGCACTGTATCAAGGAGGACTACACTGTATTAAGGAGGACTGCACTGTATTAAGGAGGACTGCAATAAATTAAGGAGGACTGCACTGCTCTGTATTAAGGAGGACTGCACTGTATTAAGGAGGCCTGCACTGTATCAAGGAGGACTGCACTGTATTAAGGAGGACTGCACTGTATTAAGGAGGACTGCACTGTATTAAGGGGGACTGCACTGTATCAAGGAGGACTGCACTGTATTAAGGAGGACTGCACTGTATCAAGGAGGACTGCACTGTAATAAGGAGGACTGCACTGTATTAAGGAAGACTGGACTGTATTAAGGAGGACTGCACTGTATTAAGGAGAACTGCACTGTATTAAGAAGGACTGCACTTTATTAAGGGGGACTGCACTGTATTAAGAAATACTGCACTGTATTAAGGGGGACTGCACTGTATCAAGGAGGACTGCACTGTATCAAGGAGGATTGCACTGTATTAAGGAGGACTGCACTGTATCAAGGAGGACTGCACTGTATCAAGGAGGACTGCACTGTATTAAGAAAGACTGCATTGTATTAAGAAGGACTGCACTTTATTAAGGGGGACTGCACTGTATTAAGAAATACTGCACTGTATTAAGGGGGACTGCACTGTATCAAGGAGGACTACACTGTATTAAGGAGGACTGCACTGTATTAAGGAGGACTGCATTAAATTAAGGAGGACTGCACTGCACTGTATCAGGGAGGACTACACTGTATTAAGGAGGACTGCACTGTTTTAAGGAGGACTGCATTAAATTAAGGAGGACTGCACTGCTCTGTATTAAGGAGGACTGCACTGTATTAAGAAAGACTGCATTGTATTAAGAAGGACTGCACTTTATTAAGGGGGACTGCACTGTATTAAGAAAGACTGCACTGTATTAAGGGGGACTGCACTGTATCAAGGAGGACTACACTGTATTAAGGAGGACTGCACTGTATTAAGGAGGACTGCACTGTATTAAGGAGGACTGCACTGTATTAAGAAAGACTGCACTGTATTAAGAAGGACTGCACTTTATTAAGGGGGACTGCACTGTATTAAGAAAGACTGCACTGTATTAAGGGGGACTGCACTGTATCAAGGAGGACTGCACTGTATCAAGGAGGACTGCACTTTATCAAGGAGGACTGCACTGTATTAAGGAAGACTGCACTGTATCAAGGAGGACTGCACTGTATTAAGGAGGACTGCACTGTATTAAGGAGGACTGCACTGTCTTAAGGAGGACTGCACTGTATCAAGGAGGACTGCACTTTATCAAGGAGGACTGCACTGTATTAAGGAGGACTGCACTGTATCAAGGAGGACTGCACTGTATTAAGGAAGACTGGACTGTATTAAGGAGGACTGCACTGTATTAAGGAGGACTGCACTGTATTAAGAAAGACTGCACTGTATTAAGAAGGACTGCACTTTATTAAGGGGGACTGCACTGTATTAAGAAAGACTGCACTGTATTAAGGGGGACTGCACTGTATCAAGGAGGACTGCACTGTATTAAGGAAGACTGCACTGTATTAAGAAGGACTGCACTGTATCAAGGAGGACTGCACTGTATTAAGGAGGACTGCACTGCACTGTATTAAGGAGGACTGCATTAAATTAAGGAGGACTGCACTGCACTGTATCAAGGAGGACTACACTGTATTAAGGAGGACTGCACTGTATTAAGGAGGACTGCAATAAATTAAGGAGGACTGCACTGCTCTGTATTAAGGAGGACTGCACTGTATTAAGGAGGCCTGCACTGTATCAAGGAGGACTGCACTGTATTAAGGAGGACTGCACTGTATTAAGGAGGACTGCACTGTATTAAGGGGGACTGCACTGTATCAAGGAGGACTGCACTGTATTAAGGAGGACTGCACTGTATCAAGGAGGACTGCACTGTAATAAGGAGGACTGCGCTGTATCAAGGAGGACTGCACTGTATCAAGGAGGACTGCACTGTATCAAGGAGGACTGCACTGTATCAAGGAGGACTGCACTGTATCAAGGAGGACTGCACTGTATTAAGCAAGACTGCAATGTATCAAGGAGGACTGCACTTTATCAAGGAGGACTGCAATGTATCAAGGAGGACTGCACTGTATTAAGGAGGACTGCACTGTATCAAGGAGGACTACACTGTATTAAGGAGGACTACACTGTATTAAGGAGAACTGCACTGTATTAAGGAGGACTGCATTAAATTAAGGAGGACTGCACTGCACTGTATCAAGGAGGACTGCACTGTATTAAGGAAGACTGCACTGTATTAAGGAGGACTGCAGTGCACTGTATTAAGGAGGACTGCACTGTAATAAGGAGGACTGCACTGTATCAAGGAGGACTGCACTGTATTAAGGAGGACTGCACTGTATTAAGGAGGACTGCACTGTATTAAGGAGGACTGCTCTGTATCAAGGAGGACTGAACTGTATCAAGGAGGACTGCACTGTATTAAGGAGGACTGCATTAAATTAAGGAGGACTGCACTGCACTGCATCAAGGAGGACTACACTGTATTAAGGAGGACTGCACTGTTTTAAGGAGGACTGCATTAAATTAAGGAGGACTGCACTACTCTGTATTAAGGAGGACTAAACTGCATCAAGGTGGACTGCACTGTATTAAGGAGGACTGCACTGTATTAAGGAGGACTGCACTGTATCAAGGAGGACTGCACTGTATCAAGGAGGATTGCACTGTATTAAGGAGGACTGCACTGTATCAAGGAGGACTGCACTGTATTAAGCAAGACTGGACTGTATTAAGGAGGACTGCACTGTATTAAGGAGGACTGCACTGTATTAAGAAAGACTGCATTGTATTAAGAAGGACTGCACTTCATTAAGGGGGACTGCACTGTATTAAGAAATACTGCACTGTATTAAGGGGGACTGCTCTGTATCAAGGAGGACTACACTGTATTAAGGAGGACTGCACTGTATTAAGGAGGACTGCATTAAATTAAGGAGGACTGCACTGCACTGTATCAAGGAGGACTACACTGTATTAAGGAGGAGTAAACTGTTTTAAGGAGGACTGCATTAAATTAAGGAGGACTGCACTGCTCTGTATTAAGGAGGACTGCACTGTATCAAGGAGGACTGCACTGTATTAAGGAGGACTGCACTGTATTAAGGAGGACTGCATTAAATTAAGGAGGACTGCACTGCTCTGTATTAAGGAGGACTGCACTGTATTAAGGAGGCCTGCACTGTATCAAGGAGGACTGCACTGTATTAAGGAAGACTGCACTGTATTAAGGAGGACTAAACTGCATCAAGGAGGACTGCACTGTATTAAGGAGGACTGCACTGTATCAAGGAGGACTGCATTGTATTAAGGAGGACTGCACTGTATCAAGGAGGACTGCACTGTATTAAGCAAGACTGGACTGTATCAAGGAGGACAGCACTGTATTAAGGAGGAGTGCACTGTATCAAGGAGGACTACACTGTATTAAGGAGGACTGCACTGTATTAAGGAGGACTGCATTAAATTAAGGAGGACTGCATTGCACTGTATCAAGGAGGACTACACTGTAATAAGGAGGACTGCACCATATTAAGGAGGACTGCATTAAATTAAGGAGGACTGCACTGCTCTGTATTAAGGAGGACTGCACTACTTTGTATTAAGGAGGACTGCACTGTATTAAGGAAGACTGCACTGTATTAAGGAGGACTAAACTGTATCAAGGAGGACTGCACTGTATTAAGGATGACTGCACTGTATTAAGGAGGACTGCACTGTATCAAGGAGGACTGCACTGTATTAAGGAGGACTGCACTGTATTAAGGAAGACTGCACTGTATTAAGGAGGACTGCACTGTATTAAGGAGGAATGCACTGTGTTAAGGAAGACTGCACTGTATTAAGAAGGACTGCACTGTATCAAGGAGGACTGCACTGTATTAAGGAGGACTGCACTGCACTGTATTAAGGAGGACTGCACTGTATTAAGGGGGACTGCACTGTATCAAGGAGGACTGCACTGTATTAAGGAAGACTGCACTGTATTAAGGAGGACTGCACTGTATTAAGAAGGACTGCACTGTATCAAGGAGGACTGCACTGTATTAAGGAGGACTGCACTGTATTAAGGAGGACTGCACTGTATTAAGAAGGACTGCACTGTATCAAGGAGGACTGCACTGTATTAAGAAGGACTGCACTGTATAAAGGGGGACTGCACTGTATTAAGAAAGACTGCACTGTATTAAGGGGGACTGCACTGTATCAAGGAGGACTGCACTGTATCAAGGAGGACTGCACTGTATTAAGGAAGACTGCACTGTATTAAGGAGGACTGCACTGTATTAAGGAGGAATGCACTGTGTTAAGGAAGACTGCACTGTATTAAGAAGGACTGCACTGTATCAAGGAGGACTGCACTGTATTAAGGAGGACTGCACTGCACTGTATTAAGGAGGACTGCACTGTATTAAGGGGGACTGCACTGTATCAAGGAGGACTGCACTGTATTAAGGAAGACTGCACTGTATTAAGGAGGACTGCACTGTATTAAGAAGGACTGCACTGTATCAAGGAGGACTGCACTGTATTAAGGAGGACTGCACTGTATTAAGGAAGACTGCACTGTATTAAGAAGGACTGCACTGTATCAAGGAGGACTGCACTGTATCAAGGAGGACTGCACTGCACTGTATCAAGGAGGACTGCACTGCACTGTATCAAGGAGGACTACAATGTATCAAGGAGGACTGCACTGCACTGTATTAAGGAGGACTACACTGTATTAAGGAGGACTGCAATGTATTAAGGAGGACTGCACTGTATTAAGGAGGACTGCACTGCACTGTATTAAGGAGGACTACACTGTATTAAGGAGGTGCACTGTATTAAGGAGGACTGCACTGTAATAAGGAGAACTGCACTGTATTAAGGATGACTGCACTGTAATAAGGAGGACTGCACCGTATTAAGGAAGACTGCACTGTATTAAGGAGGACTGCACTGTATCAAGGAGGACTGCATTGTATCAAGGAGGACTGCACTGTATTAAGGAAGACTGGACTGTATTAAGGAGGACTGCACTGTATTAAGGAGGACTGCACTGTATTAAGAAGGACTGCACTTTATTAAGAAGGACTGCACTTTATTAAGAAATACTGCACTGTATTAAGGGGGACTGCACTGTATCAAGGAGGACTGCACTGTATCAAGGAGGACTGCACTGTATTAAGGAAGACTGCACTGTATTAAGGAGGACTAAACAGTATCAAGGAGGACTGCACTGTATTAAGGAAGACTGGACTGTATTAAGGAGGACTGCACTGTATCAAGGAGGACTGCACTGTATTAAGAAAGACTGCACTGTATTAAGAAGGACTGCACTTTATTAAGGGGGACTGCACTGTATTAAGAAAGACTGCACTGTATTAAGGGGGACTGCACTGTATCAAGGAGGACTGCACTGTATCAAGGAGGACTGCACTGTATTAAGGAAGACTGCACTGTATTAAGAAGGACTGCACTGTATCAAGGAGGACTGCACTGTATTAAGGAGGACTGCACTGCACTGTATTAAGGGGGACTGCATTAAATTAAGGAGGACTGCACTGCACTGTATCAAGGAGGACTACACTGTATTAAGGAGGACTGCATTAAATTAAGGAGGACTGCACTGCACTGTATCAAGGAGGACTACACTGTATTAAGGAGGAGTAAACTGTTTTAAGGAGGACTGCATTAAATTAAGGAGCACTGCACTGCTCTGTATTAAGGAGGACTGCACTGTATCAAGGAGGACTGCACTGTATTAAGGAGGACTGCACTGTATTAAGGAGGACTGCACTGTATCAAGGAGGACTGCACTGTATCAAGGAGGACTGCACTGTATTAAGGAGGACTGCACTGTATTAAGGAGGACTGCACTGTATCAAGGAGGACTGCACTGTATCAAGGAGGACTGCACTGTATTAAGGAGGACTGCACTGTATCAAGGAGGACTGCACTGTATTAAGGAAGACTGGACTGTATTAAGGAGGACTGCACTGTATTAAGGAGAACTGCACTGTATTAAGAAGGACTGCACTTTATTAAGGGGGACTGCACTGTATTAAGAAATACTGCACTGTATTAAGGGGGACTGCACTGTATCAAGGAGGACTGCACTGTATCAAGGAGGATTGCACTGTATTAAGGAGGACTGCACTGTATCAAGGAGGACTGCACTGTATCAAGGAGGACTGCACTGTATTAAGAAAGACTGCATTGTATTAAGAAGGACTGCACTTTATTAAGGGGGACTGCACTGTATTAAGAAATACTGCACTGTATTAAGGGGGACTGCACTGTATCAAGGAGGACTACACTGTATTAAGGAGGACTGCACTGTATTAAGGAGGACTGCATTAAATTAAGGAGGACTGCACTGCACTGTATCAGGGAGGACTACACTGTATTAAGGAGGACTGCACTGTTTTAAGGAGGACTGCATTAAATTAAGGAGGACTGCACTGCTCTGTATTAAGGAGGACTGCACTGTATTAAGAAAGACTGCATTGTATTAAGAAGGACTGCACTTTATTAAGGGGGACTGCACTGTATTAAGAAAGACTGCACTGTATTAAGGGGGACTGCACTGTATCAAGGAGGACTACACTGTATTAAGGAGGACTGCACTGTATTAAGGAGGACTGCACTGTATTAAGGAGGACTGCACTGTATTAAGAAAGACTGCACTGTATTAAGAAGGACTGCACTTTATTAAGGGGGACTGCACTGTATTAAGAAAGACTGCACTGTATTAAGGGGGACTGCACTGTATCAAGGAGGACTGCACTGTATCAAGGAGGACTGCACTTTATCAAGGAGGACTGCACTGTATTAAGGAAGACTGCACTGTATCAAGGAGGACTGCACTGTATTAAGGAGGACTGCACTGTATTAAGGAGGACTGCACTGTCTTAAGGAGGACTGCACTGTATCAAGGAGGACTGCACTTTATCAAGGAGGACTGCACTGTATTAAGGAGGACTGCACTGTATCAAGGAGGACTGCACTGTATTAAGGAAGACTGGACTGTATTAAGGAGGACTGCACTGTATTAAGGAGGACTGCACTGTATTAAGAAAGACTGCACTGTATTAAGAAGGACTGCACTTTATTAAGGGGGACTGCACTGTATTAAGAAAGACTGCACTGTATTAAGGGGGACTGCACTGTATCAAGGAGGACTGCACTGTATTAAGGAAGACTGCACTGTATTAAGAAGGACTGCACTGTATCAAGGAGGACTGCACTGTATTAAGGAGGACTGCACTGCACTGTATTAAGGAGGACTGCATTAAATTAAGGAGGACTGCACTGCACTGTATCAAGGAGGACTACACTGTATTAAGGAGGACTGCACTGTATTAAGGAGGACTGCAATAAATTAAGGAGGACTGCACTGCTCTGTATTAAGGAGGACTGCACTGTATTAAGGAGGCCTGCACTGTATCAAGGAGGACTGCACTGTATTAAGGAGGACTGCACTGTATTAAGGAGGACTGCACTGTATTAAGGGGGACTGCACTGTATCAAGGAGGACTGCACTGTATTAAGGAGGACTGCACTGTATCAAGGAGGACTGCACTGTAATAAGGAGGACTGCGCTGTATCAAGGAGGACTGCACTGTATCAAGGAGGACTGCACTGTATCAAGGAGGACTGCACTGTATCAAGGAGGACTGCACTGTATCAAGGAGGACTGCACTGTATTAAGCAAGACTGCAATGTATCAAGGAGGACTGCACTTTATCAAGGAGGACTGCAATGTATCAAGGAGGACTGCACTGTATTAAGGAGGACTGCACTGTATCAAGGAGGACTACACTGTATTAAGGAGGACTACACTGTATTAAGGAGGACTGCACTGTATTAAGGAGGACTGCATTAAATTAAGGAGGACTGCACTGCACTGTATCAAGGAGGACTGCACTGTATTAAGGAAGACTGCACTGTATTAAGGAGGACTGCAGTGCACTGTATTAAGGAGGACTGCACTGTAATAAGGAGGACTGCACTGTATCAAGGAGGACTGCACTGTATTAAGGAGGACTGCACTGTATTAAGGAGGACTGCACTGTATTAAGGAGGACTGCTCTGTATCAAGGAGGACTGAACTGTATCAAGGAGGACTGCACTGTATTAAGGAGGACTGCATTAAATTAAGGAGGACTGCACTGCACTGCATCAAGGAGGACTACACTGTATTAAGGAGGACTGCACTGTTTTAAGGAGGACTGCATTAAATTAAGGAGGACTGCACTACTCTGTATTAAGGAGGACTAAACTGCATCAAGGAGGACTGCACTGTATTAAGGAGGACTGCACTGTATTAAGGAGGACTGCACTGTATCAAGGAGGACTGCACTGTATCAAGGAGGATTGCACTGTATTAAGGAGGACTGCACTGTATCAAGGAGGACTGCACTGTATTAAGCAAGACTGGACTGTATTAAGGAGGACTGCACTGTATTAAGGAGGACTGCACTGTATTAAGAAAGACTGCATTGTATTAAGAAGGACTGCACTTCATTAAGGGGGACTGCACTGTATTAAGAAATACTGCACTGTATTAAGGGGGACTGCTCTGTATCAAGGAGGACTACACTGTATTAAGGAGGACTGCACTGTATTAAGGAGGACTGCATTAAATTAAGGAGGACTGCACTGCACTGTATCAAGGAGGACTACACTGTATTAAGGAGGAGTAAACTGTTTTAAGGAGGACTGCATTAAATTAAGGAGGACTGCACTGCTCTGTATTAAGGAGGACTGCACTGTATCAAGGAGGACTGCACTGTATTAAGGAGGACTGCACTGTATTAAGGAGGACTGCACTGTATCAAGGAGGACTGCACTGTATCAAGGAGGACTGCACTGTATTAAGGAGGACTGCACTGTATCAAGGAGGACTGCACTGTATTAAGGAAGACTGGACTGTATTAAGGAGGACTGCACTGTATTAAGGAGAACTGCACTGTATTAAGAAGGACTGCACTTTATTAAGGGGGACTGCACTGTATTAAGAAATACTGCACTGTATTAAGGGGGACTGCACTGTATCAAGGAGGACTGCACTGTATCAAGGAGGACTGCACTGTATTAAGGAGGACTGCACTGTATCAAGGAGGACTGCACTGTATCAAGGAGGACTGCACTGTATCAAGGAGGACTGCACTGTATTAAGGAGGACTGCACTGTATCAAGGAGGACTGCACTGTATTAAGGAAGACTGGACTGTATTAAGGAGGACTGCACTGTATTAAGGAGAACTGCACTGTATTAAGAAGGACTGCACTTTATTAAGGGGGACTGCACTGTATTAAGAAATACTGCACTGTATTAAGGGGGACTGCACTGTATCAAGGAGGACTGCACTGTATCAAGGAGGATTGCACTGTATTAAGGAGGACTGCACTGTATCAAGGAGGACTGCACTGTATCAAGGAGGACTGCACTGTATTAAGAAAGACTGCATTGTATTAAGAAGGACTGCACTTTATTAAGGGGGACTGCACTGTATTAAGAAATACTGCACTGTATTAAGGGGGACTGCACTGTATCAAGGAGGACTACACTGTATTAAGGAGGACTGCACTGTATTAAGGAGGACTGCATTAAATTAAGGAGGACTGCACTGCACTGTATCAGGGAGGACTACACTGTATTAAGGAGGACTGCACTGTTTTAAGGAGGACTGCATTAAATTAAGGAGGACTGCACTGCTCTGTATTAAGGAGGACTGCACTGTATTAAGAAAGACTGCATTGTATTAAGAAGGACTGCACTTTATTAAGGGGGACTGCACTGTATTAAGAAAGACTGCACTGTATTAAGGGGGACTGCACTGTATCAAGGAGGACTACACTGTATTAAGGAGGACTGCACTGTATTAAGGAGGACTGCACTGTATTAAGGAGGACTGCACTGTATTAAGAAAGACTGCACTGTATTAAGAAGGACTGCACTTTATTAAGGGGGACTGCACTGTATTAAGAAAGACTGCACTGTATTAAGGGGGACTGCACTGTATCAAGGAGGACTGCACTGTATCAAGGAGGACTGCACTTTATCAAGGAGGACTGCACTGTATTAAGGAAGACTGCACTGTATCAAGGAGGACTGCACTGTATTAAGGAGGACTGCACTGTATTAAGGAGGACTGCACTGTCTTAAGGAGGACTGCACTGTATCAAGGAGGACTGCACTTTATCAAGGAGGACTGCACTGTATTAAGGAGGACTGCACTGTATCAAGGAGGACTGCACTGTATTAAGGAAGACTGGACTGTATTAAGGAGGACTGCACTGTATTAAGGAGGACTGCACTGTATTAAGAAAGACTGCACTGTATTAAGAAGGACTGCACTTTATTAAGGGGGACTGCACTGTATTAAGAAAGACTGCACTGTATTAAGGGGGACTGCACTGTATCAAGGAGGACTGCACTGTATTAAGGAAGACTGCACTGTATTAAGAAGGACTGCACTGTATCAAGGAGGACTGCACTGTATTAAGGAGGACTGCACTGCACTGTATTAAGGAGGACTGCATTAAATTAAGGAGGACTGCACTGCACTGTATCAAGGAGGACTACACTGTATTAAGGAGGACTGCACTGTATTAAGGAGGACTGCAATAAATTAAGGAGGACTGCACTGCTCTGTATTAAGGAGGACTGCACTGTATTAAGGAGGCCTGCACTGTATCAAGGAGGACTGCACTGTATTAAGGAGGACTGCACTGTATTAAGGAGGACTGCACTGTATTAAGGGGGACTGCACTGTATCAAGGAGGACTGCACTGTATTAAGGAGGACTGCACTGTATCAAGGAGGACTGCACTGTAATAAGGAGGACTGCGCTGTATCAAGGAGGACTGCACTGTATCAAGGAGGACTGCACTGTATCAAGGAGGACTGCACTGTATCAAGGAGGACTGCACTGTATCAAGGAGGACTGCACTGTATTAAGCAAGACTGCAATGTATCAAGGAGGACTGCACTTTATCAAGGAGGACTGCAATGTATCAAGGAGGACTGCACTGTATTAAGGAGGACTGCACTGTATCAAGGAGGACTACACTGTATTAAGGAGGACTACACTGTATTAAGGAGGACTGCACTGTATTAAGGAGGACTGCATTAAATTAAGGAGGACTGCACTGCACTGTATCAAGGAGGACTGCACTGTATTAAGGAAGACTGCACTGTATTAAGGAGGACTGCAGTGCACTGTATTAAGGAGGACTGCACTGTAATAAGGAGGACTGCACTGTATCAAGGAGGACTGCACTGTATTAAGGAGGACTGCACTGTATTAAGGAGGACTGCAATGTATTAAGGAGGACTGCTCTGTATCAAGGAGGACTGAACTGTATCAAGGAGGACTGCACTGTATTAAGGAGGACTGCATTAAATTAAGGAGGACTGCACTGCACTGCATCAAGGAGGACTACACTGTATTAAGGAGGACTGCACTGTTTTAAGGAGGACTGCATTAAATTAAGGAGGACTGCACTACTCTGTATTAAGGAGGACTAAACTGCATCAAGGAGGACTGCACTGTATTAAGGAGGACTGCACTGTATTAAGGAGGACTGCACTGTATCAAGGAGGACTGCACTGTATCAAGGAGGATTGCACTGTATTAAGGAGGACTGCACTGTATCAAGGAGGACTGCACTGTATTAAGCAAGACTGGACTGTATTAAGGAGGACTGCACTGTATTAAGGAGGACTGCACTGTATTAAGAAAGACTGCATTGTATTAAGAAGGACTGCACTTCATTAAGGGGGACTGCACTGTATTAAGAAATACTGCACTGTATTAAGGGGGACTGCTCTGTATCAAGGAGGACTACACTGTATTAAGGAGGACTGCACTGTATTAAGGAGGACTGCATTAAATTAAGGAGGACTGCACTGCACTGTATCAAGGAGGACTACACTGTATTAAGGAGGAGTAAACTGTTTTAAGGAGGACTGCATTAAATTAAGGAGGACTGCACTGCTCTGTATTAAGGAGGACTGCACTGTATCAAGGAGGACTGCACTGTATTAAGGAGGACTGCACTGTATTAAGGAGGACTGCACTGTATCAAGGAGGACTGCACTGTATCAAGGAGGACTGCACTGTATTAAGGAGGACTGCACTGTATCAAGGAGGACTGCACTGTATTAAGGAAGACTGGACTGTATTAAGGAGGACTGCACTGTATTAAGGAGAACTGCACTGTATTAAGAAGGACTGCACTTTATTAAGGGGGACTGCACTGTATTAAGAAATACTGCACTGTATTAAGGGGGACTGCACTGTATCAAGGAGGACTGCACTGTATCAAGGAGGACTGCACTGTATTAAGGAGGACTGCACTGTATCAAGGAGGACTGCACTGTATCAAGGAGGACTGCACTGTATTAAGAAAGACTGCATTGTATTAAGAAGGACTGCACTTTATTAAGGGGGACTGCACTGTATTAAGAAATACTGCACTGTATTAAGGGGGACTGCACTGTATCAAGGAGGACTACACTGTATTAAGGAGGACTGCACTGTATTAAGGAGGCCTGCACTGTATCAAGGAGGACTGCACTGTATTAAGGAAGACTGCACTGTATTAAGGAGGACTAAACTGCATCAAGGAGGACTGCACTGTATTAAGGAGGACTGCACTGTATCAAGGAGGACTGCATTGTATTAAGGAGGACTGCACTGTATCAAGGAGGACTGCACTGTATTAAGCAAGACTGGACTGTATCAAGGAGGACAGCACTGTATTAAGGAGGAGTGCACTGTATCAAGGAGGACTACACTGTATTAAGGAGGACTGCACTGTATTAAGGAGGACTGCATTAAATTAAGGAGGACTGCATTGCACTGTATCAAGGAGGACTACACTGTAATAAGGAGGACTGCACCATATTAAGGAGGACTGCATTAAATTAAGGAGGACTGCACTGCTCTGTATTAAGGAGGACTGCACTACTTTGTATTAAGGAGGACTGCACTGTATTAAGGAAGACTGCACTGTATTAAGGAGGACTAAACTGTATCAAGGAGGACTGCACTGTATTAAGGATGACTGCACTGTATTAAGGAGGACTGCACTGTATCAAGGAGGACTGCACTGTATTAAGGAGGACTGCACTGTATTAAGGAAGACTGCACTGTATTAAGGAGGACTGCACTGTATTAAGGAGGAATGCACTGTGTTAAGGAAGACTGCACTGTATTAAGAAGGACTGCACTGTATCAAGGAGGACTGCACTGTATTAAGGAGGACTGCACTGCACTGTATTAAGGAGGACTGCACTGTATTAAGGGGGACTGCACTGTATCAAGGAGGACTGCACTGTATTAAGGAAGACTGCACTGTATTAAGGAGGACTGCACTGTATTAAGAAGGACTGCACTGTATCAAGGAGGACTGCACTGTATTAAGGAGGACTGCACTGTATTAAGGAGGACTGCACTGTATTAAGAAGGACTGCACTGTATCAAGGAGGACTGCACTGTATTAAGAAGGACTGCACTGTATAAAGGGGGACTGCACTGTATTAAGAAAGACTGCACTGTATTAAGGGGGACTGCACTGTATCAAGGAGGACTGCACTGTATCAAGGAGGACTGCACTGTATTAAGGAAGACTGCACTGTATTAAGGAGGACTGCACTGTATTAAGGAGGAATGCACTGTGTTAAGGAAGACTGCACTGTATTAAGAAGGACTGCACTGTATCAAGGAGGACTGCACTGTATTAAGGAGGACTGCACTGCACTGTATTAAGGAGGACTGCACTGTATTAAGGGGGACTGCACTGTATCAAGGAGGACTGCACTGTATTAAGGAAGACTGCACTGTATTAAGGAGGACTGCACTGTATTAAGAAGGACTGCACTGTATCAAGGAGGACTGCACTGTATTAAGGAGGACTGCACTGTATTAAGGAAGACTGCACTGTATTAAGAAGGACTGCACTGTATCAAGGAGGACTGCACTGTATCAAGGAGGACTGCACTGCACTGTATCAAGGAGGACTGCACTGCACTGTATCAAGGAGGACTACAATGTATCAAGGAGGACTGCACTGCACTGTATTAAGGAGGACTACACTGTATTAAGGAGGACTGCAATGTATTAAGGAGGACTGCACTGTATTAAGGAGGACTGCACTGCACTGTATTAAGGAGGACTACACTGTATTAAGGAGGTGCACTGTATTAAGGAGGACTGCACTGTAATAAGGAGAACTGCACTGTATTAAGGATGACTGCACTGTAATAAGGAGGACTGCACCGTATTAAGGAAGACTGCACTGTATTAAGGAGGACTGCACTGTATCAAGGAGGACTGCATTGTATCAAGGAGGACTGCACTGTATTAAGGAAGACTGGACTGTATTAAGGAGGACTGCACTGTATTAAGGAGGACTGCACTGTATTAAGAAGGACTGCACTTTATTAAGAAGGACTGCACTTTATTAAGAAATACTGCACTGTATTAAGGGGGACTGCACTGTATCAAGGAGGACTGCACTGTATCAAGGAGGACTGCACTGTATTAAGGAAGACTGCACTGTATTAAGGAGGACTAAACAGTATCAAGGAGGACTGCACTGTATTAAGGAAGACTGGACTGTATTAAGGAGGACTGCACTGTATCAAGGAGGACTGCACTGTATTAAGAAAGACTGCACTGTATTAAGAAGGACTGCACTTTATTAAGGGGGACTGCACTGTATTAAGAAAGACTGCACTGTATTAAGGGGGACTGCACTGTATCAAGGAGGACTGCACTGTATCAAGGAGGACTGCACTGTATTAAGGAAGACTGCACTGTATTAAGAAGGACTGCACTGTATCAAGGAGGACTGCACTGTGTTAAGGAGGACTGCACTGCACTGTATTAAGGGGGACTGCATTAAATTAAGGAGGACTGCACTGCACTGTATCAAGGAGGACTACACTGTATTAAGGAGGACTGCATTAAATTAAGGAGGACTGCACTGCACTGTATCAAGGAGGACTACACTGTATTAAGGAGGAGTAAACTGTTTTAAGGAGGACTGCATTAAATTAAGGAGCACTGCACTGCTCTGTATTAAGGAGGACTGCACTGTATCAAGGAGGACTGCACTGTATTAAGGAGGACTGCACTGTATTAAGGAGGACTGCACTGTATCAAGGAGGACTGCACTGTATCAAGGAGGACTGCACTGTATTAAGGAGGACTGCACTGTATTAAGGAGGACTGCACTGTATCAAGGAGGACTGCACTGTATCAAGGAGGACTGCACTGTATTAAGGAGGACTGCACTGTATCAAGGAGGACTGCACTGTATTAAGGAAGACTGGACTGTATTAAGGAGGACTGCACTGTATTAAGGAGAACTGCACTGTATTAAGAAGGACTGCACTTTATTAAGGGGGACTGCACTGTATTAAGAAATACTGCACTGTATTAAGGGGGACTGCACTGTATCAAGGAGGACTGCACTGTATCAAGGAGGATTGCACTGTATTAAGGAGGACTGCACTGTATCAAGGAGGACTGCACTGTATCAAGGAGGACTGCACTGTATTAAGAAAGACTGCATTGTATTAAGAAGGACTGCACTTTATTAAGGGGGACTGCACTGTATTAAGAAATACTGCACTGTATTAAGGGGGACTGCACTGTATCAAGGAGGACTACACTGTATTAAGGAGGACTGCACTGTATTAAGGAGGACTGCATTAAATTAAGGAGGACTGCACTGCACTGTATCAGGGAGGACTACACTGTATTAAGGAGGACTGCACTGTTTTAAGGAGGACTGCATTAAATTAAGGAGGACTGCACTGCTCTGTATTAAGGAGGACTGCACTGTATTAAGAAAGACTGCATTGTATTAAGAAGGACTGCACTTTATTAAGGGGGACTGCACTGTATTAAGAAAGACTGCACTGTATTAAGGGGGACTGCACTGTATCAAGGAGGACTACACTGTATTAAGGAGGACTGCACTGTATTAAGGAGGACTGCACTGTATTAAGGAGGACTGCACTGTATTAAGAAAGACTGCACTGTATTAAGAAGGACTGCACTTTATTAAGGGGGACTGCACTGTATTAAGAAAGACTGCACTGTATTAAGGGGGACTGCACTGTATCAAGGAGGACTGCACTGTATCAAGGAGGACTGCACTTTATCAAGGAGGACTGCACTGTATTAAGGAAGACTGCACTGTATCAAGGAGGACTGCACTGTATTAAGGAGGACTGCACTGTATTAAGGAGGACTGCACTGTCTTAAGGAGGACTGCACTGTATCAAGGAGGACTGCACTTTATCAAGGAGGACTGCACTGTATTAAGGAGGACTGCACTGTATCAAGGAGGACTGCACTGTATTAAGGAAGACTGGACTGTATTAAGGAGGACTGCACTGTATTAAGGAGGACTGCACTGTATTAAGAAAGACTGCACTGTATTAAGAAGGACTGCACTTTATTAAGGGGGACTGCACTGTATTAAGAAAGACTGCACTGTATTAAGGGGGACTGCACTGTATCAAGGAGGACTGCACTGTATTAAGGAAGACTGCACTGTATTAAGAAGGACTGCACTGTATCAAGGAGGACTGCACTGTATTAAGGAGGACTGCACTGCACTGTATTAAGGAGGACTGCATTAAATTAAGGAGGACTGCACTGCACTGTATCAAGGAGGACTACACTGTATTAAGGAGGACTGCACTGTATTAAGGAGGACTGCAATAAATTAAGGAGGACTGCACTGCTCTGTATTAAGGAGGACTGCACTGTATTAAGGAGGCCTGCACTGTATCAAGGAGGACTGCACTGTATTAAGGAGGACTGCACTGTATTAAGGAGGACTGCACTGTATTAAGGGGGACTGCACTGTATCAAGGAGGACTGCACTGTATTAAGGAGGACTGCACTGTATCAAGGAGGACTGCACTGTAATAAGGAGGACTGCGCTGTATCAAGGAGGACTGCACTGTATCAAGGAGGACTGCACTGTATCAAGGAGGACTGCACTGTATCAAGGAGGACTGCACTGTATCAAGGAGGACTGCACTGTATTAAGCAAGACTGCAATGTATCAAGGAGGACTGCACTTTATCAAGGAGGACTGCAATGTATCAAGGAGGACTGCACTGTATTAAGGAGGACTGCACTGTATCAAGGAGGACTACACTGTATTAAGGAGGACTACACTGTATTAAGGAGGACTGCACTGTATTAAGGAGGACTGCATTAAATTAAGGAGGACTGCACTGCACTGTATCAAGGAGGACTGCACTGTATTAAGGAAGACTGCACTGTATTAAGGAGGACTGCAGTGCACTGTATTAAGGAGGACTGCACTGTAATAAGGAGGACTGCACTGTATCAAGGAGGACTGCACTGTATTAAGGAGGACTGCACTGTATTAAGGAGGACTGCACTGTATTAAGGAGGACTGCTCTGTATCAAGGAGGACTGAACTGTATCAAGGAGGACTGCACTGTATTAAGGAGGACTGCATTAAATTAAGGAGGACTGCACTGCACTGCATCAAGGAGGACTACACTGTATTAAGGAGGACTGCACTGTTTTAAGGAGGACTGCATTAAATTAAGGAGGACTGCACTACTCTGTATTAAGGAGGACTAAACTGCATCAAGGAGGACTGCACTGTATTAAGGAGGACTGCACTGTATTAAGGAGGACTGCACTGTATCAAGGAGGACTGCACTGTATCAAGGAGGATTGCACTGTATTAAGGAGGACTGCACTGTATCAAGGAGGACTGCACTGTATTAAGCAAGACTGGACTGTATTAAGGAGGACTGCACTGTATTAAGGAGGACTGCACTGTATTAAGAAAGACTGCATTGTATTAAGAAGGACTGCACTTCATTAAGGGGGACTGCACTGTATTAAGAAATACTGCACTGTATTAAGGGGGACTGCTCTGTATCAAGGAGGACTACACTGTATTAAGGAGGACTGCACTGTATTAAGGAGGACTGCATTAAATTAAGGAGGACTGCACTGCACTGTATCAAGGAGGACTACACTGTATTAAGGAGGAGTAAACTGTTTTAAGGAGGACTGCATTAAATTAAGGAGGACTGCACTGCTCTGTATTAAGGAGGACTGCACTGTATCAAGGAGGACTGCACTGTATTAAGGAGGACTGCACTGTATTAAGGAGGACTGCACTGTATCAAGGAGGACTGCACTGTATCAAGGAGGACTGCACTGTATTAAGGAGGACTGCACTGTATCAAGGAGGACTGCACTGTATTAAGGAAGACTGGACTGTATTAAGGAGGACTGCACTGTATTAAGGAGAACTGCACTGTATTAAGAAGGACTGCACTTTATTAAGGGGGACTGCACTGTATTAAGAAATACTGCACTGTATTAAGGGGGACTGCACTGTATCAAGGAGGACTGCACTGTATCAAGGAGGACTGCACTGTATTAAGGAGGACTGCACTGTATCAAGGAGGACTGCACTGTATCAAGGAGGACTGCACTGTATCAAGGAGGACTGCACTGTATTAAGGAGGACTGCACTGTATCAAGGAGGACTGCACTGTATTAAGGAAGACTGGACTGTATTAAGGAGGACTGCACTGTATTAAGGAGAACTGCACTGTATTAAGAAGGACTGCACTTTATTAAGGGGGACTGCACTGTATTAAGAAATACTGCACTGTATTAAGGGGGACTGCACTGTATCAAGGAGGACTGCACTGTATCAAGGAGGATTGCACTGTATTAAGGAGGACTGCACTGTATCAAGGAGGACTGCACTGTATCAAGGAGGACTGCACTGTATTAAGAAAGACTGCATTGTATTAAGAAGGACTGCACTTTATTAAGGGGGACTGCACTGTATTAAGAAATACTGCACTGTATTAAGGGGGACTGCACTGTATCAAGGAGGACTACACTGTATTAAGGAGGACTGCACTGTATTAAGGAGGACTGCATTAAATTAAGGAGGACTGCACTGCACTGTATCAGGGAGGACTACACTGTATTAAGGAGGACTGCACTGTTTTAAGGAGGACTGCATTAAATTAAGGAGGACTGCACTGCTCTGTATTAAGGAGGACTGCACTGTATTAAGAAAGACTGCATTGTATTAAGAAGGACTGCACTTTATTAAGGGGGACTGCACTGTATTAAGAAAGACTGCACTGTATTAAGGGGGACTGCACTGTATCAAGGAGGACTACACTGTATTAAGGAGGACTGCACTGTATTAAGGAGGACTGCACTGTATTAAGGAGGACTGCACTGTATTAAGAAAGACTGCACTGTATTAAGAAGGACTGCACTTTATTAAGGGGGACTGCACTGTATTAAGAAAGACTGCACTGTATTAAGGGGGACTGCACTGTATCAAGGAGGACTGCACTGTATCAAGGAGGACTGCACTTTATCAAGGAGGACTGCACTGTATTAAGGAAGACTGCACTGTATCAAGGAGGACTGCACTGTATTAAGGAGGACTGCACTGTATTAAGGAGGACTGCACTGTCTTAAGGAGGACTGCACTGTATCAAGGAGGACTGCACTTTATCAAGGAGGACTGCACTGTATTAAGGAGGACTGCACTGTATCAAGGAGGACTGCACTGTATTAAGGAAGACTGGACTGTATTAAGGAGGACTGCACTGTATTAAGGAGGACTGCACTGTATTAAGAAAGACTGCACTGTATTAAGAAGGACTGCACTTTATTAAGGGGGACTGCACTGTATTAAGAAAGACTGCACTGTATTAAGGGGGACTGCACTGTATCAAGGAGGACTGCACTGTATTAAGGAAGACTGCACTGTATTAAGAAGGACTGCACTGTATCAAGGAGGACTGCACTGTATTAAGGAGGACTGCACTGCACTGTATTAAGGAGGACTGCATTAAATTAAGGAGGACTGCACTGCACTGTATCAAGGAGGACTACACTGTATTAAGGAGGACTGCACTGTATTAAGGAGGACTGCAATAAATTAAGGAGGACTGCACTGCTCTGTATTAAGGAGGACTGCACTGTATTAAGGAGGCCTGCACTGTATCAAGGAGGACTGCACTGTATTAAGGAGGACTGCACTGTATTAAGGAGGACTGCACTGTATTAAGGGGGACTGCACTGTATCAAGGAGGACTGCACTGTATTAAGGAGGACTGCACTGTATCAAGGAGGACTGCACTGTAATAAGGAGGACTGCGCTGTATCAAGGAGGACTGCACTGTATCAAGGAGGACTGCACTGTATCAAGGAGGACTGCACTGTATCAAGGAGGACTGCACTGTATCAAGGAGGACTGCACTGTATTAAGCAAGACTGCAATGTATCAAGGAGGACTGCACTTTATCAAGGAGGACTGCAATGTATCAAGGAGGACTGCACTGTATTAAGGAGGACTGCACTGTATCAAGGAGGACTACACTGTATTAAGGAGGACTACACTGTATTAAGGAGGACTGCACTGTATTAAGGAGGACTGCATTAAATTAAGGAGGACTGCACTGCACTGTATCAAGGAGGACTGCACTGTATTAAGGAAGACTGCACTGTATTAAGGAGGACTGCAGTGCACTGTATTAAGGAGGACTGCACTGTAATAAGGAGGACTGCACTGTATCAAGGAGGACTGCACTGTATTAAGGAGGACTGCACTGTATTAAGGAGGACTGCAATGTATTAAGGAGGACTGCTCTGTATCAAGGAGGACTGAACTGTATCAAGGAGGACTGCACTGTATTAAGGAGGACTGCATTAAATTAAGGAGGACTGCACTGCACTGCATCAAGGAGGACTACACTGTATTAAGGAGGACTGCACTGTTTTAAGGAGGACTGCATTAAATTAAGGAGGACTGCACTACTCTGTATTAAGGAGGACTAAACTGCATCAAGGAGGACTGCACTGTATTAAGGAGGACTGCACTGTATTAAGGAGGACTGCACTGTATCAAGGAGGACTGCACTGTATCAAGGAGGATTGCACTGTATTAAGGAGGACTGCACTGTATCAAGGAGGACTGCACTGTATTAAGCAAGACTGGACTGTATTAAGGAGGACTGCACTGTATTAAGGAGGACTGCACTGTATTAAGAAAGACTGCATTGTATTAAGAAGGACTGCACTTCATTAAGGGGGACTGCACTGTATTAAGAAATACTGCACTGTATTAAGGGGGACTGCTCTGTATCAAGGAGGACTACACTGTATTAAGGAGGACTGCACTGTATTAAGGAGGACTGCATTAAATTAAGGAGGACTGCACTGCACTGTATCAAGGAGGACTACACTGTATTAAGGAGGAGTAAACTGTTTTAAGGAGGACTGCATTAAATTAAGGAGGACTGCACTGCTCTGTATTAAGGAGGACTGCACTGTATCAAGGAGGACTGCACTGTATTAAGGAGGACTGCACTGTATTAAGGAGGACTGCACTGTATCAAGGAGGACTGCACTGTATCAAGGAGGACTGCACTGTATTAAGGAGGACTGCACTGTATCAAGGAGGACTGCACTGTATTAAGGAAGACTGGACTGTATTAAGGAGGACTGCACTGTATTAAGGAGAACTGCACTGTATTAAGAAGGACTGCACTTTATTAAGGGGGACTGCACTGTATTAAGAAATACTGCACTGTATTAAGGGGGACTGCACTGTATCAAGGAGGACTGCACTGTATCAAGGAGGACTGCACTGTATTAAGGAGGACTGCACTGTAT
Source organism: Eucyclogobius newberryi (assembly GCF_026437365.1). NCBI lineage: Eukaryota > Metazoa > Chordata > Actinopteri > Gobiiformes > Gobiidae > Eucyclogobius > Eucyclogobius newberryi. The sequence continues at coordinate 1,045,142 of NW_027315735.1, read as the reverse complement.
CAAGGAGGACTGCACTGTATCAAGGAGGACTGCACTGTATTAAGAAAGACTGCATTGTATTAAGAAGGACTGCACTTTATTAAGGGGGACTGCACTGTATTAAGAAATACTGCACTGTATTAAGGGGGACTGCACTGTATCAAGGAGGACTACACTGTATTAAGGAGGACTGCACTGTTTTAAGGAGGACTGCATTAAATTAAGGAGGACTGCACTGCTATGTATTAAGGAGGACTGCACTGTTTTAAGAAAGACTGCATTGTATTAAGAAGGACTGCACTTTATTAAGGGGGACTGCACTGTATTAAGAAAGACTGCACTGTATTAAGGGGGACTGCACTGTATCAAGGAGGACTACACTGTATTAAGGAGGACTGCACTGTATTAAGGAGGACTGCACTGTATTAAGGAGGACTGCACTGTATTAAGAAAGACTGCACTGTATTAAGAAGGACTGCACTTTATTAAGGGGGACTGCACTGTATTAAGAAAGACTGCACTGTATTAAGGGGGACTGCACTGTATCAAGGAGGACTGCACTGTATCAAGGAGGACTGCACTTTATCAAGGAGGACTGCACTGTATTAAGGAAGACTGCACTGTATCAAGGAGGACTGCACTGTATTAAGGAGGACTGCACTGTATTAAGGAGGACTGCACTGTCTTAAGGAGGACTGCACTGTATCAAGGAGGACTGCACTTTATCAAGGAGGACTGCACTGTATTAAGGAGGACTGCACTGTATCAAGGAGGACTACACTGTATTAAGGAGGACTACACTGTATTAAGGAGGACTGCACTGTATTAAGGAGGACTGCATTAAATTAAGGAGGACTGCACTGCACTGTATCAAGGAGGACTGCACTGTATTAAGGAAGACTGCACTGTATTAAGGAGGACTGCAGTGCACTGTATTAAGGAGGACTGCACTGTAATAAGGAGGACTGCACTGTATCAAGGAGGACTGCACTGTATTAAGGAGGACTGCACTGTATTAAGGAGGACTGCACTGTATTAAGGAGGACTGCTCTGTATCAAGGAGGACTGAACTGTATCAAGGAGGACTGCACTGTATTAAGGAGGACTGCACTGTATCAAGGAGGACTACACTGTATTAAGGAGGACTACACTGTATTAAGGAGGACTGCACTGTATTAAGGAGGACTGCATTAAATTAAGGAGGACTGCACTGCACTGTATCAAGGAGGACTGCACTGTATTAAGGAAGACTGCACTGTATTAAGGAGGACTGCAGTGCACTGTATTAAGGAGAACTACACTGTATTCAGGAGGACTGCACTGTATTAAGGAGGCCTGCACTGTATCAAGGAGGACTGCATTGTATCAAGGAGGACTGCACTGTATTAAGGAAGACTGGACTGTATTAAGGAGGACTGCACTGTATTAAGGAGGACTGCACTGTATTAAGAAGGACTGCACTTTATTAAGAAGGACTGCACTTTATTAAGAAATACTGCACTGTATTAAGGGGGACTGCACTGTATCAAGGAGGACTGCACTGTATCAAGGAGGACTGAACTGTATTAAGGAAGACTGCACTGTATTAAGGAGGACTAAACAGTATCAAGGAGGACTGCACTGTATTAAGGAAGACTGGACTGTATTAAGGAGGACTGCACTGTATCAAGGAGGACTGCACTGTATTAAGAAAGACTGCACTGTATTAAGAAGGACTGCACTTTATTAAGGGGGACTGCACTGTATTAAGAAAGACTGCACTGTATTAAGGGGGACTGCACTGTATCAAGGAGGACTGCACTGTATCAAGGAGGACTGCACTGTATTAAGGAAGACTGGACTGTATTAAGGAGGACTGCACTGTATTAAGGAGGACTGCACTGTATTAAGAAAGACTGCACTGTATTAAGAAGGACTGCACTTTATTAAGGGGGACTGCACTGTATTAAGAAAGACTGCACTGTATTAAGGGGGACTGCACTGTATCAAGGAGGACTGCACTGTATTAAGGAAGACTGCACTGTATTAAGAAGGACTGCACTGTATCAAGGAGGACTGCACTGTATTAAGGAGGACTGCACTGCACTGTATTAAGGAGGACTGCATTAAATTAAGGAGGACTGCACTGCACTGTATCAAGGAGGACTACACTGTATTAAGGAGGACTGCACTGTATTAAGGAGGACTGCAATAAATTAAGGAGGACTGCACTGCTCTGTATTAAGGAGGACTGCACTGTATTAAGGAGGCCTGCACTGTATCAAGGAGGACTGCACTGTATTAAGGAGGACTGCACTGTATTAAGGAGGACTGCACTGTATTAAGGGGGACTGCACTGTATCAAGGAGGACTGCACTGTATTAAGGAGGACTGCACTGTATCAAGGAGGACTGCACTGTAATAAGGAGGACTGCGCTGTATCAAGGAGGACTGCACTGTATCAAGGAGGACTGCACTGTATCAAGGAGGACTGCACTGTATCAAGGAGGACTGCACTGTATCAAGGAGGACTGCACTGTATTAAGCAAGACTGCAATGTATCAAGGAGGACTGCACTTTATCAAGGAGGACTGCAATGTATCAAGGAGGACTGCACTGTATTAAGGAGGACTGCACGGTATCAAGGAGGACTACACTGTATTAAGGAGGACTACACTGTATTAAGGAGGACTGCACTGTATTAAGGAGGACTGCATTAAATTAAGGAGGACTGCACTGCACTGTATCAAGGAGGACTGCACTGTATTAAGGAAGACTGCACTGTATTAAGGAGGACTGCAGTGCACTGTATTAAGGAGGACTGCACTGTAATAAGGAGGACTGCACTGTATCAAGGAGGACTGCACTGTATTAAGGAGGACTGCACTGTATTAAGGAGGACTGCACTGTATTAAGGAGGACTGCTCTGTATCAAGGAGGACTGAACTGTATCAAGGAGGACTGCACTGTATTAAGGAGGACTGCATTAAATTAAGGAGGACTGCACTGCACTGCATCAAGGAGGACTACACTGTATTAAGGAGGACTGCACTGTTTTAAGGAGGACTGCATTAAATTAAGGAGGACTGCACTACTCTGTATTAAGGAGGACTAAACTGCATCAAGGAGGACTGCACTGTATTAAGGAGGACTGCACTGTATTAAGGAGGACTGCACTGTATCAAGGAGGACTGCACTGTATCAAGGAGGATTGCACTGTATTAAGGAGGACTGCACTGTATCAAGGAGGACTGCACTGTATTAAGCAAGACTGGACTGTATTAAGGAGGACTGCACTGTATTAAGGAGGACTGCACTGTATTAAGAAAGACTGCATTGTATTAAGAAGGACTGCACTTCATTAAGGGGGACTGCACTGTATTAAGAAATACTGCACTGTATTAAGGGGGACTGCTCTGTATCAAGGAGGACTACACTGTATTAAGGAGGACTGCACTGTATTAAGGAGGACTGCATTAAATTAAGGAGGACTGCACTGCACTGTATCAAGGAGGACTACACTGTATTAAGGAGGAGTAAACTGTTTTAAGGAGGACTGCATTAAATTAAGGAGGACTGCACTGCTCTGTATTAAGGAGGACTGCACTGTATCAAGGAGGACTGCACTGTATTAAGGAGGACTGCACTGTATTAAGGAGGACTGCACTGTATCAAGGAGGACTGCACTGTATCAAGGAGGACTGCACTGTATTAAGGAGGACTGCACTGTATCAAGGAGGACTGCACTGTATTAAGGAAGACTGGACTGTATTAAGGAGGACTGCACTGTATTAAGGAGAACTGCACTGTATTAAGAAGGACTGCACTTTATTAAGGGGGACTGCACTGTATTAAGAAATACTGCACTGTATTAAGGGGGACTGCACTGTATCAAGGAGGACTGCACTGTATCAAGGAGGACTGCACTGTATTAAGGAGGACTGCACTGTATCAAGGAGGACTGCACTGTATCAAGGAGGACTGCACTGTATTAAGAAAGACTGCATTGTATTAAGAAGGACTGCACTTTATTAAGGGGGACTGCACTGTATTAAGAAATACTGCACTGTATTAAGGGGGACTGCACTGTATCAAGGAGGACTACACTGTATTAAGGAGGACTGCACTGTTTTAAGGAGGACTGCATTAAATTAAGGAGGACTGCACTGCTATGTATTAAGGAGGACTGCACTGTATTAAGAAAGACTGCATTGTATTAAGAAGGACTGCACTTTATTAAGGGGGACTGCACTGTATTAAGAAAGACTGCACTGTATTAAGGGGGACTGCACTGTATCAAGGAGGACTACACTGTATTAAGGAGGACTGCACTGTATTAAGGAGGACTGCACTGTATTAAGGAGGACTGCACTGTATTAAGAAAGACTGCACTGTATTAAGAAGGACTGCACTTTATTAAGGGGGACTGCACTGTATTAAGAAAGACTGCACTGTATTAAGGGGGACTGCACTGTATCAAGGAGGACTGCACTGTATCAAGGAGGACTGCACTTTATCAAGGAGGACTGCACTGTATTAAGGAAGACTGCACTGTATCAAGGAGGACTGCACTGTATTAAGGAGGACTGCACTGTATTAAGGAGGACTGCACTGTCTTAAGGAGGACTGCACTGTATCAAGGAGGACTGCACTTTATCAAGGAGGACTGCACTGTATTAAGGAGGACTGCACTGTATCAAGGAGGACTACACTGTATTAAGGAGGACTACACTGTATTAAGGAGGACTGCACTGTATTAAGGAGGACTGCATTAAATTAAGGAGGACTGCACTGCACTGTATCAAGGAGGACTGCACTGTATTAAGGAAGACTGCACTGTATTAAGGAGGACTGCAGTGCACTGTATTAAGGAGGACTGCACTGTAATAAGGAGGACTGCACTGTATCAAGGAGGACTGCACTGTATTAAGGAGGACTGCACTGTATTAAGGAGGACTGCACTGTATTAAGGAGGACTGCTCTGTATCAAGGAGGACTGAACTGTATCAAGGAGGACTGCACTGTATTAAGGAGGACTGCACTGTATCAAGGAGGACTACACTGTATTAAGGAGGACTACACTGTATTAAGGAGGACTGCACTGTATTAAGGAGGACTGCATTAAATTAAGGAGGACTGCACTGCACTGTATCAAGGAGGACTGCACTGTATTAAGGAAGACTGCACTGTATTAAGGAGGACTGCAGTGCACTGTATTAAGGAGAACTACACTGTATTCAGGAGGACTGCACTGTATTAAGGAGGCCTGCACTGTATCAAGGAGGACTGCATTGTATCAAGGAGGACTGCACTGTATTAAGGAAGACTGGACTGTATTAAGGAGGACTGCACTGTATTAAGGAGGACTGCACTGTATTAAGAAGGACTGCACTTTATTAAGAAGGACTGCACTTTATTAAGAAATACTGCACTGTATTAAGGGGGACTGCACTGTATCAAGGAGGACTGCACTGTATCAAGGAGGACTGAACTGTATTAAGGAAGACTGCACTGTATCAAGGAGGACTGCACTGTATTAAGGAAGACTGGACTGTATTAAGGAGGACTGCACTGTATCAAGGAGGACTGCACTGTATTAAGAAAGACTGCACTGTATTAAGAAGGACTGCACTTTATTAAGGGGGACTGCACTGTATTAAGAAAGACTGCACTGTATTAAGGGGGACTGCACTGTATCAAGGAGGACTGCACTGTATCAAGGAGGACTGCACTGTATTAAGGAAGACTGGACTGTATTAAGGAGGACTGCACTGTATTAAGGAGGACTGCACTGTATTAAGAAAGACTGCACTGTATTAAGAAGGACTGCACTTTATTAAGGGGGACTGCACTGTATTAAGAAAGACTGCACTGTATTAAGGGGGACTGCACTGTATCAAGGAGGACTGCACTGTATTAAGGAAGACTGCACTGTATTAAGAAGGACTGCACTGTATCAAGGAGGACTGCACTGTATTAAGGAGGACTGCACTGCACTGTATTAAGGAGGACTGCATTAAATTAAGGAGGACTGCACTGCACTGTATCAAGGAGGACTACACTGTATTAAGGAGGACTGCACTGTATTAAGGAGGACTGCAATAAATTAAGGAGGACTGCACTGCTCTGTATTAAGGAGGACTGCACTGTATTAAGGAGGCCTGCACTGTATCAAGGAGGACTGCACTGTATTAAGGAGGACTGCACTGTATTAAGGAGGACTGCACTGTATTAAGGGGGACTGCACTGTATCAAGGAGGACTGCACTGTATTAAGGAGGACTGCACTGTATCAAGGAGGACTGCACTGTAATAAGGAGGACTGCGCTGTATCAAGGAGGACTGCACTGTATCAAGGAGGACTGCACTGTATCAAGGAGGACTGCACTGTATCAAGGAGGACTGCACTGTATCAAGGAGGACTGCACTGTATTAAGCAAGACTGCAATGTATCAAGGAGGACTGCACTTTATCAAGGAGGACTGCAATGTATCAAGGAGGACTGCACTGTATTAAGGAGGACTGCACTGTATCAAGGAGGACTACACTGTATTAAGGAGGACTACACTGTATTAAGGAGGACTGCACTGTATTAAGGAGGACTGCATTAAATTAAGGAGGACTGCACTGCACTGTATCAAGGAGGACTGCACTGTATTAAGGAAGACTGCACTGTATTAAGGAGGACTGCAGTGCACTGTATTAAGGAGGACTGCACTGTAATAAGGAGGACTGCACTGTATCAAGGAGGACTGCACTGTATTAAGGAGGACTGCACTGTATTAAGGAGGACTGCACTGTATTAAGGAGGACTGCTCTGTATCAAGGAGGACTGAACTGTATCAAGGAGGACTGCACTGTATTAAGGAGGACTGCATTAAATTAAGGAGGACTGCACTGCACTGCATCAAGGAGGACTACACTGTATTAAGGAGGACTGCACTGTTTTAAGGAGGACTGCATTAAATTAAGGAGGACTGCACTACTCTGTATTAAGGAGGACTAAACTGCATCAAGGAGGACTGCACTGTATTAAGGAGGACTGCACTGTATTAAGGAGGACTGCACTGTATCAAGGAGGACTGCACTGTATCAAGGAGGATTGCACTGTATTAAGGAGGACTGCACTGTATCAAGGAGGACTGCACTGTATTAAGCAAGACTGGACTGTATTAAGGAGGACTGCACTGTATTAAGGAGGACTGCACTGTATTAAGAAAGACTGCATTGTATTAAGAAGGACTGCACTTCATTAAGGGGGACTGCACTGTATTAAGAAATACTGCACTGTATTAAGGGGGACTGCTCTGTATCAAGGAGGACTACACTGTATTAAGGAGGACTGCACTGTATTAAGGAGGACTGCATTAAATTAAGGAGGACTGCACTGCACTGTATCAAGGAGGACTACACTGTATTAAGGAGGAGTAAACTGTTTTAAGGAGGACTGCATTAAATTAAGGAGGACTGCACTGCTCTGTATTAAGGAGGACTGCACTGTATCAAGGAGGACTGCACTGTATTAAGGAGGACTGCACTGTATTAAGGAGGACTGCACTGTATCAAGGAGGACTGCACTGTATCAAGGAGGACTGCACTGTATTAAGGAGGACTGCACTGTATCAAGGAGGACTGCACTGTATTAAGGAAGACTGGACTGTATTAAGGAGGACTGCACTGTATTAAGGAGAACTGCACTGTATTAAGAAGGACTGCACTTTATTAAGGGGGACTGCACTGTATTAAGAAATACTGCACTGTATTAAGGGGGACTGCACTGTATCAAGGAGGACTGCACTGTATCAAGGAGGACTGCACTGTATTAAGGAGGACTGCACTGTATCAAGGAGGACTGCACTGTATCAAGGAGGACTGCACTGTATTAAGAAAGACTGCATTGTATTAAGAAGGACTGCACTTTATTAAGGGGGACTGCACTGTATTAAGAAATACTGCACTGTATTAAGGGGGACTGCACTGTATCAAGGAGGACTACACTGTATTAAGGAGGACTGCACTGTTTTAAGGAGGACTGCATTAAATTAAGGAGGACTGCACTGCTCTGTATTAAGGAGGACTGCACTGTATTAAGAAAGACTGCATTGTATTAAGAAGGACTGCACTTTATTAAGGGGGACTGCACTGTATTAAGAAAGACTGCACTGTATTAAGGGGGACTGCACTGTATCAAGGAGGACTACACTGTATTAAGGAGGACTGCACTGTATTAAGGAGGACTGCACTGTATTAAGGAGGACTGCACTGTATTAAGAAAGACTGCACTGTATTAAGAAGGACTGCACTTTATTAAGGGGGACTGCACTGTATTAAGAAAGACTGCACTGTATTAAGGGGGACTGCACTGTATCAAGGAGGACTGCACTGTATCAAGGAGGACTGCACTTTATCAAGGAGGACTGCACTGTATTAAGGAAGACTGCACTGTATCAAGGAGGACTGCACTGTATTAAGGAGGACTGCACTGTATTAAGGAGGACTGCACTGTCTTAAGGAGGACTGCACTGTATCAAGGAGGACTGCACTTTATCAAGGAGGACTGCACTGTATTAAGGAGGACTGCACTGTATCAAGGAGGACTACACTGTATTAAGGAGGACTACACTGTATTAAGGAGGACTGCACTGTATTAAGGAGGACTGCATTAAATTAAGGAGGACTGCACTGCACTGTATCAAGGAGGACTGCACTGTATTAAGGAAGACTGCACTGTATTAAGGAGGACTGCAGTGCACTGTATTAAGGAGGACTGCACTGTAATAAGGAGGACTGCACTGTATCAAGGAGGACTGCACTGTATTAAGGAGGACTGCACTGTATTAAGGAGGACTGCACTGTATTAAGGAGGACTGCTCTGTATCAAGGAGGACTGAACTGTATCAAGGAGGACTGCACTGTATTAAGGAGGACTGCACTGTATCAAGGAGGACTACACTGTATTAAGGAGGACTACACTGTATTAAGGAGGACTGCACTGTATTAAGGAGGACTGCATTAAATTAAGGAGGACTGCACTGCACTGTATCAAGGAGGACTGCACTGTATTAAGGAAGACTGCATTGTATTAAGGAGGACTGCAGTGCACTGTATTAAGGAGGACTACACTGTATTCAGGAGGACTGCACTGTATTAAGGAGGCCTGCACTGTATCAAGGAGGACTGCATTGTATCAAGGAGGACTGCACTGTATTAAGGAAGACTGGACTGTATTAAGGAGGACTGCACTGTATTAAGGAGGACTGCACTGTATTAAGAAGGACTGCACTTTATTAAGAAGGACTGCACTTTATTAAGAAATACTGCACTGTATTAAGGGGGACTGCACTGTATCAAGGAGGACTGCACTGTATCAAGGAGGACTGAACTGTATTAAGGAAGACTGCACTGTATCAAGGAGGACTGCACTGTATTAAGGAAGACTGGACTGTATTAAGGAGGACTGCACTGTATCAAGGAGGACTGCACTGTATTAAGAAAGACTGCACTGTATTAAGAAGGACTGCACTTTATTAAGGGGGACTGCACTGTATTAAGAAAGACTGCACTGTATTAAGGGGGACTGCACTGTATCAAGGAGGACTGCACTGTATCAAGGAGGACTGCACTGTATTAAGGAAGACTGCACTGTATTAAGAAGGACTGCACTGTATCAAGGAGGACTGCACTGTATTAAGGAGGACTGCACTGCACTGTATTAAGGGGGACTGCATTAAATTAAGGAGGACTGCACTGCACTGTATCAAGGAGGACTACACTGTATTAAGGAGGACTGCATTAAATTAAGGAGGACTGCACTGCTCTGTATTAAGGAGGACTGCACTGTATTAAGGAGGCCTGCACTGTATCAAGGAGGACTGCACTGTATTAAGGAAGACTGCACTGTATTAAGGAGGACTAAACTGCATCAAGGAGGACTGCACTGTATTAAGGAGGACTGCACTGTATCAAGGAGGACTGCATTGTATTAAGGAGGACTGCACTGTATCAAGGAGGACTGCACTGTATTAAGCAAGACTGGACTGTATCAAGGAGGACAGCACTGTATTAAGGAGGAGTGCACTGTATCAAGGAGGACTACACTGTATTAAGGAGGACTGCACTGTATTAAGGAGGACTGCATTAAATTAAGGAGGACTGCATTGCACTGTATCAAGGAGGACTACACTGTAATAAGGAGGACTGCACCATATTAAGGAGGACTGCATTAAATTAAGGAGGACTGCACTGCTCTGTATTAAGGAGGACTGCACTACTTTGTATTAAGGAGGACTGCACTGTATTAAGGAAGACTGCACTGTATTAAGGAGGACTAAACTGTATCAAGGAGGACTGCACTGTATTAAGGATGACTGCACTGTATTAAGGAGGACTGCACTGTATCAAGGAGGACTGCACTGTATTAAGGAGGACTGCACTGTATTAAGGAAGACTGCACTGTATTAAGGAGGACTGCACTGTATTAAGGAGGAATGCACTGTGTTAAGGAAGACTGCACTGTATTAAGAAGGACTGCACTGTATCAAGGAGGACTGCACTGTATTAAGGAGGACTGCACTGCACTGTATTAAGGAGGACTGCACTGTATTAAGGGGGACTGCACTGTATCAAGGAGGACTGCACTGTATTAAGGAAGACTGCACTGTATTAAGGAGGACTGCACTGTATTAAGAAGGACTGCACTGTATCAAGGAGGACTGCACTGTATTAAGGAGGACTGCACTGTATTAAGGAGGACTGCACTGTATTAAGAAGGACTGCACTGTATCAAGGAGGACTGCACTGTATTAAGAAGGACTGCACTGTATAAAGGGGGACTGCACTGTATTAAGAAAGACTGCACTGTATTAAGGGGGACTGCACTGTATCAAGGAGGACTGCACTGTATCAAGGAGGACTGCACTGTATTAAGGAAGACTGCACTGTATTAAGGAGGACTGCACTGTATTAAGGAGGAATGCACTGTGTTAAGGAAGACTGCACTGTATTAAGAAGGACTGCACTGTATCAAGGAGGACTGCACTGTATTAAGGAGGACTGCACTGCACTGTATTAAGGAGGACTGCACTGTATTAAGGGGGACTGCACTGTATCAAGGAGGACTGCACTGTATTAAGGAAGACTGCACTGTATTAAGGAGGACTGCACTGTATTAAGAAGGACTGCACTGTATCAAGGAGGACTGCACTGTATTAAGGAGGACTGCACTGTATTAAGGAAGACTGCACTGTATTAAGAAGGACTGCACTGTATCAAGGAGGACTGCACTGTATCAAGGAGGACTGCACTGCACTGTATCAAGGAGGACTGCACTGCACTGTATCAAGGAGGACTACAATGTATCAAGGAGGACTGCACTGCACTGTATTAAGGAGGACTACACTGTATTAAGGAGGACTGCAATGTATTAAGGAGGACTGCACTGTATTAAGGAGGACTGCACTGCACTGTATTAAGGAGGACTACACTGTATTAAGGAGGTGCACTGTATTAAGGAGGCCTGCACTGTAATAAGGAGAACTGCACTGTATTAAGGATGACTGCACTGTAATAAGGAGGACTGCACCGTATTAAGGAAGACTGCACTGTATTAAGGAGGACTGCACTGTATCAAGGAGGACTGCATTGTATCAAGGAGGACTGCACTGTATTAAGGAAGACTGGACTGTATTAAGGAGGACTGCACTGTATTAAGGAGGACTGCACTGTATTAAGAAGGACTGCACTTTATTAAGAAGGACTGCACTTTATTAAGAAATACTGCACTGTATTAAGGGGGACTGCACTGTATCAAGGAGGACTGCACTGTATCAAGGAGGACTGCACTGTATTAAGGAAGACTGCACTGTATTAAGGAGGACTAAACAGTATCAAGGAGGACTGCACTGTATTAAGGAAGACTGGACTGTATTAAGGAGGACTGCACTGTATCAAGGAGGACTGCACTGTATTAAGAAAGACTGCACTGTATTAAGAAGGACTGCACTTTATTAAGGGGGACTGCACTGTATTAAGAAAGACTGCACTGTATTAAGGGGGACTGCACTGTATCAAGGAGGACTGCACTGTATCAAGGAGGACTGCACTGTATTAAGGAAGACTGCACTGTATTAAGAAGGACTGCACTGTATCAAGGAGGACTGCACTGTATTAAGGAGGACTGCACTGCACTGTATTAAGGGGGACTGCATTAAATTAAGGAGGACTGCACTGCACTGTATCAAGGAGGACTACACTGTATTAAGGAGGACTGCATTAAATTAAGGAGGACTGCACTGCTCTGTATTAAGGAGGACTGCACTGTATTAAGGAGGCCTGCACTGTATCAAGGAGGACTGCACTGTATTAAGGAAGACTGCACTGTATTTAGGAGGACTAAACTGCATCAAGGAGGACTGCACTGTATTAAGGAGGACTGCACTGTATCAAGGAGGACTGCATTGTATTAAGGAGGACTGCACTGTATCAAGGAGGACTGCACTGTATTAAGCAAGACTGGACTGTATTAAGGAGGACTGCACTGTATTAAGGAGGACTGCACTGTATTAAGAAAGACTGCATTGTATTAAGAAGGACTGCACTTTATTAAGGGGGACTGCACTGTATTAAGAAATACTGCACTGTATTAAGGGGGACTGCACTGTATCAAGGAGGACTACACTGTATTAAGGAGGACTGTACTGTATTAAGGAGGACTGCATTAAATTAAGGAGGACTGCACTGCACTGTATCAAGGAGGACTACACTGTATTAAGGAGGAGTGCACTGTTTTAATGAGGACTGCATTAAATTAAGGAGGACTGCATTAAATTAAGGAGGACTGCACTGCTCTGTATTAAGGAGGACTGCACTGTATCAAGGAGGACTGCACTGCACTGTATCAAGGAGGACTGCACTGTATCAAGGAGGACTGCACTGAACTGTATTAAGGAGGACTACACTGTATTAAGGAGGACTACACTGTATTAAGGAGGACTGCACTGTAATAAGGAGGACTGCACTGTAATAAGGAGGACTGCACTGTATTAAGGATGACTGCATTGTAATAAGGAGGACCGCACCGTATTAAGGAGGACTGCACTGTATTAAGGAGGCCTGCACTGTATCAAGGAGGACTGCACTGTATTAAAAAGGACTGCACTGTATCAAGGAGGACTGCACTGTATTAAGGAGGACTGCACGGTATTAAGGAGGACTGCACGGTATTAAGGAGGACTGCACGGTATTAAGGAGGACTGCACTGCACTGTATTAAGGAGGACTACACTGTATTAAGGAGGCCTGCACTGTATCAAGGAGGAATGCACTGTATTAAGGAGGACTGCACTCTATCAAAGAGGACTGCACTGTATTCAGAAGGACTGCACTGCACTGTATTAAGGAGGACTGCACTGTATTACGGATGACTGCACAGTATTAAGGAGGACTGCACTGTATTAAGGAGGACGGCACTGTAATAAGGAGGACTGCACTGTATCAAGGATCATCAAATCAAATCAATTTATTTTTGTAAGGCCCAAAATCACAACAACAGTTGCCTCTGAGGGCCACAGGGAGAAATGAATCAACAATGTCTGTGGTGGCGAGGGACGATGTCCCAGGGTCCTCTGTCCTTAGACTCTCCTTCTCGGCCAGGAAAAACTACAAAAAAAAACCTCTTTGGGAAAAAAAACGTAGAAACCTGGAGGAGTTCCAGTGAAGGAGAGATCCGACTCTCACAGACGGACAGACGGACACAAGGAGACTGGAGCTGGACCCACTCTTCAGGCAGAAGAGGGACCGTCTGAGTCGAGCTGGACCCACTCTTCAGGAAGATGAGGGACCGTCTGAGTCGAGCTGGACCCACTCTTCAGGCAGATGAGGGACCGTCTGAGTCGAGCTGGACCCACTCTTCAGGCAGAAGAGGGACCGTCGGAGGCGAGCTGGACCCACTCTTCAGGCAGACGAGGGACCGTCAGAGGCGAGCTGGACCCACTCTTCAGGCAGATGAGGGACCGACTGAGGTGAACTGGAGCCACTCTTCAGGCAGATGAGGGACCGTCCACATGGGGCAGGGACCACTTCACCAGGGGAGGGGCATCTGGGTCCACAGGTCCTCAGGAGTGAGAGAAAGAAAAGAAGGCGGTGAACAGTTTGCAAGTGGAATCAAAAAATAAATATTGTTTGATAGCATAAGTAGTCAGAAGAAGAAGAGGATAGTGCTCAAGCTGTCATACTTCCCCCAGCACAGTTACTCCTAGGGCAGCGTAGCTGAAGCTGTGGGTTTATATTTCTGTTCCTAACTACTCTGACCATAAGCGATTTCGAAGAGGAACGTTTTAAGCCTGGACTTAAATGAAGAGACTGTGTCAGCATATTTAACATGGGTCGGGAGCTGATTCCATAACACAGGAGCTTGGTAGCTAAACGCTCTCCCTCCTACAGTACTTTTAGAGACTCTTGGCACCACCAGAAGGCCAGCATTCTGAGAGCGAAGAGCTCTGTTTGGATGATATGGTTCTATAGCATCTTTGAGGTAGGATGGGGCCATGTCATTTATGGCTTTGTAGGTCAAGAGTAGAATTTTGAATTTGATTCTAGACTCGACGGGGAGCCAGTGAAGAGACTTCAGCACTGGTGTAATGTGCTCTCTTCTTTTTGTTCCTGTTAGTAATCTTGCTGCTGCATTTTGAACCAGTTGAAAGCTTTTTATGGAGCTTTTAGGACACGCTGCAAGCAGGAGTTACAGTAGTCTAATCTAGTCGTTACAAATGCATGGATAAGTTTTTCAGCATCACTTTTAGGCAGGATTCTTCTGATTTTGGCGATGTTGCGCAAATGGAAATAGGCTGTTTTACAAGCTTGATTTATATGAGCTTTAAATGAGAGCTCCTGGTCAAATAAGACTCCAAGGTTTCTTACAGTAGAACTGGAGGCTACACTGACATTGTCCAGTGTGACTATCTGCTCAGATAGAGCGTCTCGTAGATGCTTAGGGCCAAGCACAATGACCTCGGTTTTTTCAGGGTTAAGAAGCAGGTAGTTTAGTGTCATCCAGGTTTTTATCTCCTTCACACAAGCACTAAGTCTGTCTACTTGATCGCTCTGATCAGGTTTCATTGATAAATACAGCTGAGTGTCATCTGCATAGCAGTGGAAGTTAATGCCATGCTTTCTAATAATGTTGCCTAATGGTAGCATATAAAGAGTAAACAGAATTGGACCGAGTACCGAACCCTGTGGCACACCGTAAATTACTTTAGAGCTTGGTGAGGAGCTCTGGTTTACATTAACAAATTGGAACCTATCAGATAGATAGGATTTAAACCAGCTGAGGGCTGTTCCTCCAACACCTACATCACATTCTAACCTCTGCAGTAGAATGTTGTGGTCGATGGTGTCAAACGCTGCGCTGAGGTCCAACAGAACCAGGATTGAGACCAGTCCATCGTCAGCGGCTAATAACAAATCATTTGTGACTTTAACTAGTGCAGTTTCAGTGCTGTGGTGGGCTCTGAACCCTGACTGGAAAACTTCAAATAAGTTATTGTCCTGCAGGTGGCGACAAAGCTGTTTTACTACAACTTTTTCAAGGATTTTAGAGACGAAGGGAAGATTTGAAATAGGTCTGTAGTTTACCAATAGGTCGGGGTCTAGATTAGGCTTTTTCAGAAGAGGTTTAATGACTGCATGTTTGAAGGACTGTGGAACATAGCCACTTTCGAGTGAAGTATTTATTATATTAAGAATAGGGTCTATAATTAGGGGAAGAATGTCTTTGAGGAGTCTGCTTGGAATGGGGTCTAGGACACAAGTTGAGCTTTTAGAGGACATAATGGCTGAAGTTATCTCTGCTTGATCAACAGCTGTGAACCTTTCTAGGTTTACAGGTGGATTTATATGGGACGTTAGATTTACAGCTTGGGCTAGTTCAGGGCTAATAGCGGGGGTAATTTCATCTAATTTATCTCTGATTGTTTTTATTTTATTATTAAAAAATAGGAGGAAATCATCAGAGCTAAGTGTAGCTTGGATTGAGGGCTCTACTGCGCTGTGACAGTTTGTTAGCCTAGCTACAGTGCTGAAAAGGAATTTAGTGTTACTTTTGTTGACTTCTATTAGATTTGAATAATATCTGGTTTGGGCCTTACGCAGAGCCTGCTTATAGGACAGCAGGCAACTTTTCCATGCTTATAGGGATTCTTCGGTGTGAGAGCGACGAAATAATCCCTCTAACTTTCTAACTTTTTGTTTATGTGAACGCAGTTCTTGGTTGTACCATGGGGAGGCGCGCTTTGGCCTAATGACCTTCTGTTTTAACGGCGCGACAACGTCAAGAGCAGACTTCAGAGAATTCATGGTCAAGTCGACACATTGATCACTTAAACTGGGACTAAAACTGTTCTCAGCAGGATCACATGACATGATCACATTACATGATCACATGACATGATCACATGACATGTCACTGAATATTGGCTCTATTATTTCTTTGAATTTTGAGATAGATTTTTCAGATATTGTCCTTTTCATTATAACTTTATTTTGTGGGACTGGATGATCTTTAAGAATAAACTGAAAGGTAATTAGGAAATGATCTGACAATATAGGGTTTTGAGGGAGGACACTGAGGTCACTAATCTCTGTTCCATACGTTAGGACAAGATCCAGAGTGTTCTTGTGAGTGTGAGTCGGTTTATTTACATTCTGAGTGAAACCAATGCTGTCTAACAAGGCGCTGAAGGCATTACTGAGAGCGTCATCACTCATGTTCACGTGGATATTAAAGTCTCCAACTATAACTATTTTATCCCAGGCTAACACTAAGTTTGATATAAAGTCAGAAAACTCTGTTAAAAACTCTGAATAGGGACCAGGAGGTCGGTAGATAACTATGAACAAAACTCCTTTTTGGTTTTTCATATTTGGACATGTGATTGACAGCATAAGGCTTTCAAATGAGTGAAATGCATTGTTAGTTTTAGGGCTCATGAGTAGGCTTGAGTGGGAGATCACTGCCACACCACCACCTCGGCCTGTGCTCCTGGCAGTCTGAAAGTTAACATGGGTGGGTGGGGTTAACATGGGTGGGGTTAACATGGGTGGGTGGGGTGGACTCATTTAGTCTGACGTAGTCGTCTTGTTGAAGCCACGTTTCAGTTAGAGCTAGAAGATCTATGTTATAGTCACTAATTAATTCATTAACTAAGAGCGATTTGGAGGAAATTGCTCTAATGTTTAGCAGTCCACATTTTACGTGTTTATTCATTTGTGTATTTGTGTCATTTGTGATTGTTATTTTCCTTAAGTTATTTGGTCTGACGCCTGAAATATTTTTTCTGAGATGTGACTTTTTGGCATTATTTGTACGAGGGACACGAGGGACACACACAGTCTCTATCTGTCTTGAATCTGAACACTTCACATGTAACAGAATGGGCGAGAGTTCGGCGACAGAGGAGCGTCTTGAACTGCTGCTCTGCACCTGGGGCTCATCCCTAGATGGTCACTTAACACGACTAAGACTATCGGTCAAATTCCGAACTAATAGGGATGTACCCTCCGAAGTCGGATGGATGCCATCCCTGCGTATGAGCCCGGGCTTTCCCCAAAACACACTCCAGTTATCAATAAAGACAACGTTGTTTTGAGGGCACCATCTGGATAACCAGTTGTTGAATGCTGAGAGACGGCTGTACAATTCAGCATTGATCCGATTGGGCAGGGGACCAGAAAATATTACAGTGTCCGACATCGACTTCGCTAGGTCACACACCGCGGCTACTTGAACTTTGAGCACCTCTGATTGTCTCCGCCGGGCGTCGTTACCGCCTGCGTGAACCACGACTCGCCGGAAACGGGTCCTACTCCGCTTTAAGATCCTAAGGTTTCCTTCGATGTCACCCATTCTGGCCCCCGGGTAACACCTAACGCTAGCAGCTGGCAGCTTCACGTCTCTAACAATAGAACTCCCGATTACAAGAGTTTCTCTCGTGTGTTCAGCGGGCGTGTGATCGCTGAGGGGAGAAAACCTATTATAGACGTGAAGCTCACGGCGCTCTGAGGTTCGGCGTTTAGCGCCTTGTCCCCTCCGAACTGTCACAAAATGGTCCCTATTCTGTTCCTGGTCTAGTCCCGGCTGCACGGGAGACGCTGAGGGGCTGAGCTCGGCCTTACTGCTACTGCTAATGCTAATGCTACGCCCTGCAGCGCGGTCCGGTAGCCCTCGCGCTAAAACCGAACTATAACTGGACTTAAGCTCCTCTAAACAGCGGATCCGCGCTTCTAACTCCGTAACCCTGGCCTCCAAAACTACCACTACACTGCACTTCACGCACCTATCATCAGAGAAGGAGCCAGGGTTCTGACTCGACATATGACAGCTCAAACAGGTAAAGGTAGATCCAGCCATGACGCTAGCGGCTAGGCTACGCTAGGCTAGTTCAGGCTGGAGCTAGAAAGTGAGGAGGGCTTTTTAATCCACGAAATACTGAAAAGCGAGCGGCTTGAGGCTCCGGATTGTTTGCGGAGAAATCAAACGTTCACTTTCGTGTATATGATGCGTAAATAGTGTGTATAATTCGTGGATTAATCGGTAAAAGGCTCTAAGAACGAACAGCTCTGAAAACGCGACACACTCACCGGAAATGACGTCACTTCTCTCACTAAGAGAAAATAAACAAATTCAAAAGGAGGACTGCACTGTATCAAGGAGGACTGCACTGTATCAAGGAGGACTGTACTGTATTAAGGAGGACTACAATGCACTGTATTAAGGAGGACTGCACTGTATTAAGGAGGACTGCACTGTATTAAGGAGGACTGCACTGTATTAAGAAGGACTGCACTGCACTGTATTAAGGAGGACTGCACTGTATTAAGTAGGACTGCACTGTAATAAGGAGGAATGCACTGTATGAAGGAGGACTGCACTGTATTAAGGAGGACTGCACTGTATTAAGGAGGACTGCACTGTATTAAGGAGGACTGCACTGCACTGTATTAAGAAGGACTGCACTGTATCATGGAGGACTGCACAGTATTAAGGAGGACTGCACTGTATTAAGGAGGACTGCACTGTAATAAGGAGGACTGCACTGTATCAAGGAGGACTGCACTGTATCAAGGAGGACTGCACTGTATCAAGGAGGACTGTACTGTATTAAGGAGGACTGCACTGTAATAAGGAGGACTGCACTGTATTAAGGAGGACTGCACTGTATCAAGGAGGACTGCACTGTATTAAGAAGGACTGCACTGCACTGTATTAAGGAGGACTGCACTGTATTAAGGAGGACTAAACTGTGTCAAGGAGGACTGCACTGTATCAAGGAGGACTGCACTGTATCAAGGAGGACTGTACTGTATTAAGGAGGACTGCACTGCACTGTATCAAGGAGGACTACACTGTATTAAGGAGGACTGCACTGTTTTAAGGAGGACTGCATTAAATTAAGGAGGACTGCACTGCACAGTATTAAGGAGGACTGCACTGTATTAAGGAGGACTGCACTGTAATAAGGAGGACTGCACTGTGTCAAGGAGGACTGCACTGTATCAAGGAGGACTGCACTGTATCAAGGAGGACTGTACTGTATTAAGGAGGACTACAATGCACTGTATTAAGGAGGACTGCACTGTATTAAGGAGGACTGCACTGTATTAAGAAGGACTGCACTGCACTGTATTAAGGAGGACTGCACTGTATTAAGTAGGACTGCACTGTAATAAGGAGGAATGCACTGTATCAAGGAGGACTGCACTGTATTAAGGAGGACTGCACTGTATTAAGGAGGACTGCACTGTATTAAGGAGGACTGCACTGCACTGTATTAAGAAGGACTGCACTGTATCAAGGAGGACTGCACAGTATTAAGGAGGACTGCACTGTATTAAGGAGGACTGCACTGTAATAAGGAGGACTGCACTGTATCAAGGAGGACTGCACTGTATCAAGGAGGACTGCACTGTATCAAGGAGGACTGTACTGTATTAAGGAGGACTGCACTGTAATAAGGAGGACTGCACTGTATTAAGGAGGACTGCACTGTATCAAGGAGGACTGCACTGTATTAAGAAGGACTGCACTGCACTGTATTAAGGAGGACTGCACTGTATTAAGGAGGACTAAACTGTGTCAAGGAGGACTGCACTGTATCAAGGAGGACTGCACTGTATCAAGGAGGACTGTACTGTATTAAGGAGGACTGCACTGCACTGTATCAAGGAGGACTGCACTGTATTAAGGAGGACTGCACTGTTTTAAGGAGGACTGCATTAAATTAATGAGGACTGCACTGCACAGTATTAAGGAGGACTGCACTGTATTAAGGAGGACTGCACTGTAATAAGGAGGACTGCACTGTGTCAAGGAGGACTGCACTGTATCAAGGAGGACTGCACTGTATCAAGGAGGACTGTACTGTATTAAGGAGGACTACAATGCACTGTATTAAGGAGGACTGCACTGTATTAAGGAGGACTGCACTGTATTAAGAAGGACTGCACTGCACTGTATTAAGGAGGACTGCACTGTATTAAGTAGGACTGCACTGTAATAAGGAGGACTGCACTGTATCAAGGAGGACTGCACTGTATTAAGGAGGACTGCACTGTATTAAGGAGGACTGCACTGTATTAAGGAGGACTGCACTGTATTAAGGAGGACTGCACTGTATCAAGGAGGACTGCACTGTATCAAGGAGGACTGCACTGTATTAAGGAGGACTGCACTGTATTAAGGAGGACTGCATTAAATTAAGGAGGACTGCACTGCACTGTATCAAGGAGGACTACACTGTATTAAGGAGGACTGCACTGCACTGTATCAAGGAGGACTACACTGTATTAAGGAGGACTGCACTGTATTAAGGAGGACTGCACTCTATTAAGGAGGACTGCACTGTATTAAGGAGGACTGCACTGTATTAAGGAGGACTGCACTGTATTAAGGAGGACTGCACTGTATTAAGGAGGACTGCACTGTATCAAGGAGGACTGCACTGTATCAAGGAGGACAGCACTGTATTAAGGAGGAGTGCACTGTATCAAGGAGGACTACACTGTATTAAGGAGGACTGCACTGTATTAAGGAGGACTGCATTAAATTAAGGAGGACTGCATTGCACTGTATCAAGGAGGACTACACTGTATTAAGGAGGACTGCACCATATTAAGGAGGACTGCAGTAAATTAAGGAGGACTGCACTGCTCTGTATTAAGGAGGACTGCACTGCTTTGTATTAAGGAGGACTGCACTGTATTAAGGAAGACTGCACTGTATTAAGGAGGACTAAACTGTATCAAGGAGGACTGCACTGTATTAAGGATGACTGCACTGTATTAAGGAGGACTGCACTGTATCAAGGAGGACTGCACTGTATTAAGGAAGACTGGACTGTATTAAGGAGGACTGCACTGTATTAAGGAGGACTGCACTGTATTAAGGAAGACTGCACTGTATTAAGAAGGACTGCACTGTATAAAGGGGGACTGCACTGTATTAAGAAAGACTGCACTGTATTAAGGGGGACTGCACTGTATCAAGGAGGACTGCACTGTATCAAGGAGGACTGCACTGTATTAAGGAAGACTGCACTGTATTAAGGAGGACTGCACTGTATTAAGGAGGAATGCACTGTGTTAAGGAAGACTGCACTGTATTAAGAAGGACTGCACTGTATCAAGGAGGACTGCACTGTATTAAGGAGGACTGCACTGCACTGTATTAAGGAGGACTGCACTGTATTAAGGGGGACTGCACTGTATCAAGGAGGACTGCACTGTATTAAGGAAGACTGCACTGTATTAAGGAGGACTGCACTGTATTAAGAAGGACTGCACTGTATCAAGGAGGACTGCACTGTATTAAGGAGGACTGCACTGTATTAAGGAAGACTGCACTGTATTAAGAAGGACTGCACTGTATCAAGGAGGACTGCACTGTATCAAGGAGGACTGCACTGCACTGTATCAAGGAGGACTGCACTGCACTGTATCAAGGAGGACTACAATGTATCAAGGAGGACTGCACTGCACTGTATTAAGGAGGACTACACTGTATTAAGGAGGACTGCAATGTATTAAGGAGGACTGCACTGTATTAAGGAGGACTGCACTGCACTGTATTAAGGAGGACTACACTGTATTAAGGAGGTGCACTGTATTAAGGAGGACTGCACTGTAATAAGGAGAACTGCACTGTATTAAGGATGACTGCACTGTAATAAGGAGGACTGCACCGTATTAAGGAAGACTGCACTGTATTAAGGAGGACTGCACTGTATTAAGGAAGACTGCACTGTATCAAGGAGGACTGCACTGTATCAAGGAGGACTGCACTGCACTGTATCAAGAAGGACTGCACTGTATCAAGGAGGACTGTACTGTATTAAGGAGGACTGCACTGCACTGTAATAAGGAGGACTGCACTGTATTAAGGAGGACTGCACTGTATCAAGGAGGACTGCACTGTATTAAGAAGGACTGCACTGCACTGTATTAAGGAGGACTGCACTGTATTAAGGAGGACTGCACTGTAATAAGAAGGACTGCACTGCACTGTATTAAGGAGGACTGCACTGTATCAAGGAGGACTGCACTGTAATAAGGAGGACTGCACTGTATCAAGGAGGACTGCACTGTATTAAGGAGGACTGCACTGTATTAAGGAGGACTGCACTGTATTAAGGAGGACTGCTCTGTATCAAGGAGGACTGAACTGTATCAAGGAGGACTGCACTGTATTAAGGAGGACTGCATTAAATTAAGGAGGACTGCACTGCACTGTATCAAGGAGGACTACACTGTATTAAGGAGGACTGCACTGTTTTAAGGAGGACTGCATTAAATTAAGGAGGACTGCACTACTCTGTATTAAGGAGGACTAAACTGCATCAAGGAGGACTGCACTGTATTAAGGAGGACTGCACTGTATTAAGGAGGACTGCACTGTATCAAGGAGGACTGCACTGTATCAAGGAGGATTGCACTGTATTAAGGAGGACTGCACTGTATCAAGGAGGACTGCACTGTATTAAGCAAGACTGGTCTGTATTAAGGAGGACTGCACTGTATTAAGGAGGACTGCACTGTATTAAGAAAGACTGCATTGTATTAAGAAGGACTGCACTTTATTAAGGGGGACTGCACTGTATTAAGAAATACTGCACTGTATTAAGGGGGACTGCTCTGTATCAAGGAGGACTACACTGTATTAAGGAGGACTGCACTGAATTAAGGAGGACTGCATTAAATTAAGGAGGACTGCACTGCACTGTATCAAGGAGGACTACACTGTATTAAGGAGGAGTAAACTGTTTTAAGGAGGACTGCATTAAATTAAGGAGGACTGCACTGCTCTGTATTAAGGAGGACTGCACTGTATCAAGGAGGACTGCACTGTATTAAGGAGGACTGCACTGTATTAAGGAGGACTGCACTGTATCAAGGAGGACTGCACTGTATCAAGGAGGACTGCACTGTATTAAGGAGGACTGCACTGTATCAAGGAGGACTGCACTGTATTAAGGAAGACTGGACTGTATTAAGCATGACTGCACTGTATTAAGGAGAACTGCACTGTATTAAGAAGGACTGCACTTTATTAAGGGGGACTGCACTGTATTAAGAAATACTGCACTGTATTAAGGGGGACTGCACTGTATCAAGGAGGACTGCACTGTATCAATGAGGACTGCACTGTATTAAGGAGGACTGCACTGTATCAAGGAGGACTGCACTGTATCAAGGAGGACTGCACTGTATTAAGAAAGACTGCATTGTATTAAGAAGGACTGCACTTTATTAAGGGGGACTGCACTGTATTAAGAAATACTGCACTGTATTAAGGGGGACTGCACTGTATCAAGGAGGACTACACTGTATTAAGGAGGACTGCACTGTATTAAGGAGGACTGCATTAAATTAAGGAGGACTGCACTGCACTGTATCAGGGAGGACTACACTGTATTAAGGAGGACTGCACTGTTTTAAGGAGGACTGCATTAAATTAAGGAGGACTGCACTGCTCTGTATTAAGGAGGACTGCACTGTATCAAGGAGGACTTCACTGTATTAAGAAAGACTGCACTGTATTAAGGGGGACTGCACTGTATCAAGGAGGACTGCACTGTATCAAGGAGGACTGCACTGTATTAAGGAAGACTGCACTGTATTAAGGAAGACTGCACTGTATTAAGAAGGACTGCACTGTATCAAGGAGGACTGCACTGTATTAAGGAGGACTGCACTGTATTAAGGAGGACTGCACTGTATCAAGGAGGACTGCACTGTATCAAGGAGGACTGCACTGTATTAAGGAGGACTGCACTGTATCAAGGAGGACTACACTGTATTAAGGAAGACTGGACTGTATTAAGGAGGACTGCACTGTATTAAGGAGGACTGCACTGTATTAAGAAAGACTGCATTGTATTAAGAAGGACTGCACTTTATTAAGGGGGACTGCACTGTATTAAGAAAGACTGCACTGTATTAAGGGGGACTGCACTGTATCAAGGAGGACTACACTGTATTAAGGAGGACTGCACTGTATTAAGGAGGACTGCACTGTATTAAGGAGGACTGCACTGTATTAAGAAAGACTGCACTGTATTAAGAAGGACTGCACTTTATTAAGGGGGACTGCACTGTATTAAGAAAGACTGCACTGTATTAAGGGGGACTGCACTGTATCAAGGAGGACTGCACTGTATCAAGGAGGACTGCACTTTATCAAGGAGGACTGCACTGTATTAAGGAAGACTGCACTGTATCAAGGAGGACTGCACTGTATTAAGGAGGACTGCACTGTATTAAGGAGGACTGCACTGTATCAAGGAGGACTGCACTGTATCAAGGAGGACTGCACTGTATTAAGGAGGACTGCACTGTATTAAGGAGGACTGCACTGTATTAAGAAAGACTGCACTTTATTAAGGGGGACTGCACTGTATTAAGAAATACTGTGCTGTATTAAGGGGGACTGCACTGTATCAAGGAGGACTGCATTAAATTAAGGAGGACTACACTGTATTAAGGAGGACTGCACTGTTTTAAGGAGGACTGCATTAAATTAAGGAGGACTGCACTGCTCTGTATTAAGGAGGACTGCACTGTATTAAGGAAGACTGCACTGTATTAAGGAGGACTAAACTGTATCAAGGAGGACTGCACTGTATTAAGGAGGACTGCACTGTATTAAGGAGGACTGCACTGTATCAAGGAGGACTGCACTGTATCAAGGAGGACTGCACTGTATTAAGGAGGACTGCACTGTATCAAGGAGGACTGCACTGTATTAAGGAAGACTGGACTGTATTAAGGAGGACTGCACTGTATTAAGGAGGACTGCACTGTATTAAGAAAGACTGCATTGTATTAAGAAGGACTGCACTTTATTAAGAGGGACTGCACTGTATTAAGAAATACTGCACTGTATTAAGGGGGACTGCACTGTATCAAGAAGGACTGCATTGTATCAAGGAGGACTGCACTGTATTAAGGAAGACTGCACTGTATTAAGGAGGACTAAACTGTATCAAGGAGGACTGCACTGTATTAAGGAGGACTGCACTGTCTTAAGGAGGACTGCACTGTATCAAGGAGGACTGCACTTTATCAAGGAGGACTGCACTGTATTAAGGAGGACTGCACTGTATCAAGGAGGACTGCACTGTATTAAGGAAGACTGGACTGTATTAAGGAGGACTGCACTGTATTAAGGAGGACTGCACTGTATTAAGAAAGACTGCACTGTATTAAGAAGGACTGCACTTTATTAAGGGGGACTGCACTGTATTAAGAAAGACTGCACTGTATTAAGGGGGACTGCACTGTATCAAGGAGGACTGCACTGTATCAAGGAGGACTGCACTGTATTAAGGAAGACTGCATTGTATTAAGAAGGACTGCAATGTATCAAGGAGGACTGCACTGTATTAAGGAGGACTGCACTGCACTGTATTAAGGAGGACTGCACTGTATTAAGGAGGACTGCACTGTAATAAGAAGGACTGCACTGCACTGTATTAAGGAGGACTGCACTGTATCAAGGAGGACTGCACTGTAATAAGGAGGACTGCACTGTATCAAGGAGGACTGCACTGTATTAAGGAGGACTGCACTGTATTAAGGAGGACTGCACTGTATTAAGGAGGACTGCTCTGTATCAAGGAGGACTGAACTGTATCAAGGAGGACTGCACTGTATTAAGGAGGACTGCATTAAATTAAGGAGGACTGCACTGCACTGTATCAAGGAGGACTACACTGTATTAAGGAGGACTGCACTGTTTTAAGGAGGACTGCATTAAATTAAGGAGGACTGCACTACTCTGTATTAAGGAGGACTAAACTGCATCAAGGAGGACTGCACTGTATTAAGGAGGACTGCACTGTATTAAGGAGGACTGCACTGTATCAAGGAGGACTGCACTGTATCAAGGAGGATTGCACTGTATTAAGGAGGACTGCACTGTATCTAGGAGGACTGCACTGTATTAAGCAAGACTGGACTGTATTAAGGAGGACTGCACTGTATTAAGGAGGACTGCACTGTATTAAGAAAGACTGCATTGTATTAAGAAGGACTGCACTTTATTAAGGGGGACTGCACTGTATTAAGAAATACTGCACTGTATTAAGGGGGACTGCTCTGTATCAAGGAGGACTACACTGTATTAAGGAGGACTGCACTGTATTAAGGAGGACTGCATTAAATTAAGGAGGACTGCACTGCACTGTATGAAGGAGGACAACACTGTATTAAGGAGGAGTAAACTGTTTTAAGGAGGACTGCATTAAATTAAGGAGGACTGCACTGCTCTGTATTAAGGAGGACTGCACTGTATCAAGGAGGACTGCACTGTATTAAGGAGGACTGCACTGTATTAAGGAGGACTGCACTGTATCAAGGAGGACTGCACTGTATCAAGTAGGACTGCACTGTATTAAGGAGGACTGCACTGTATCAAGGAGGACTGCACTGTATTAAGGAAGACTGGACTGTATTAAGGAGGACTGCACTGTATTAAGGAGAACTGCACTGTATTAAGAAGGACTGCACTTTATTAAGGGGGACTGCACTGTATTAAGAAATACTGCACTGTATTAAGGGGGACTGCACTGTATCAAGGAGGACTGCACTGTATCAAGGAGGACTGCACTGTATTAAGGAGGACTGCACTGTATCAAGGAGGACTGCACTGTATCAAGGAGGACTGCACTGTATTAAGAAAGACTGCATTGTATTAAGAAGGACTGCACTTTATTAAGGGGGACTGCACTGTATTAAGAAATACTGCACTGTATTAAGGGGGACTGCTCTGTATCAAGAAGGACTACACTGTATTAAGGAGGACTGCACTGTATTAAGGAGGACTGCATTAAATTAAGGAGGACTGCACTGCACTGTATCAAGGAGGACTACACTGTATTAAGGAGGAGTAAACTGTTTTAAGGAGGACTGCATTAAATTAAGGAGGACTGCACTGCTCTGTATTAAGGAGGACTGCACTGTATCAAGGAGGACTGCACTGTATTAAGGAGGACTGCACTGTATTAAGGAGGACTGCACTGTATCAAGGAGGACTGCACTGTATCAAGGAGGACTGCACTGTATTAAGGAGGACTGCACTGTATCAAGGAGGACTGCACTGTATTAAGGAAGACTGGACTGTATTAAGGAGGACTGCACTGTATTAAGGAGAACTGCACTGTATTAAGAAGGACTGCACTTTATTAAGGGGGACTGCACTGTATTAAGAAATACTGCACTGTATTAAGGGGGACTGCACTGTATCAAGGAGGACTGCACTGTATCAAGGAGGACTGCACTGTATTAAGGAGGACTGCACTGTATCAAGGAGGACTGCACTGTATCAAGGAGGACTGCACTGTATTAAGAAAGACTGCATTGTATTAAGAAGGACTGCACTTTATTAAGGGGGACTGCACTGTATTAAGAAATACTGCACTGTATTAAGGGGGACTGCACTGTATCAAGGAGGACTACACTGTATTAAGGAGGACTGCACTGTATTAAGGAGGACTGCATTAAATTAAGGAGGACTGCACTGCACTGTATCAGGGAGGACTACACTGTATTAAGGAGGACTGCACTGTTTTAAGGAGGACTGCATTAAATTAAGGAGGACTGCACTGCTCTGTATTAAGGAGGACTGCACTGTATCAAGGAGGACTGCACTGTATTAAGAAAGACTGCACTGTATTAAGGGGGACTGCACTGTATTAAGAAAGACTGCACTGTATTAAGGGGGACTGCACTGTATCAAGGAGGACTGCACTGTATCAAGGAGGACTGCACTGTATTAAGGAAGACTGCACTGTATTAAGGAAGACTGCACTGTATTAAGAAGGACTGCACTGTATCAAGGAGGACTGCACTGTATTAAGGAGGACTGCACTGTATTAAGGAGGACTGCACTGTATCAAGGAGGACTGCACTGTATCAAGTAGGACTGCACTGTATTAAGGAGGACTGCACTGTATCAAGGAGGACTACACTGTATTAAGGAAGACTGGACTGTATTAAGGAGGACTGCACTGTATTAAGGAGGACTGCACTGTATCAAGGAGGACTGCACTGTATCAAGGAGGATTGCACTGTATTAAGGAGGACTGCACTGTATCTAGGAGGACTGCACTGTATTAAGCAAGACTGGACTGTATTAAGGAGGACTGCACTGTATTAAGGAGGACTGCACTGTATTAAGAAAGACTGCATTGTATTAAGAAGGACTGCACTTTATTAAGGGGGACTGCACTGTATTAAGAAATACTGCACTGTATTAAGGGGGACTGCTCTGTATCAAGGAGGACTACACTGTATTAAGGAGGACTGCACTGTATTAAGGAGGACTGCATTAAATTAAGGAGGACTGCACTGCACTGTATCAAGGAGGACTACACTGTATTAAGGAGGAGTAAACTGTTTTAAGGAGGACTGCATTAAATTAAGGAGGACTGCACTGCTCTGTATTAAGGAGGACTGCACTGTATCAAGGAGGACTGCACTGTATTAAGGAGGACTGCACTGTATTAAGGAGGACTGCACTGTATCAAGGAGGACTGCACTGTATCAAGGAGGACTGCACTGTATTAAGGAGGACTGCACTGTATCAAGGAGGACTGCACTGTATTAAGGAAGACTGGACTGTATTAAGGAGGACTGCACTGTATTAAGGAGAACTGCACTGTATTAAGAAGGACTGCACTTTATTAAGGGGGACTGCACTGTATTAAGACATACTGCACTGTATTAAGGGGGACTGCACTGTATCAAGGAGGACTGCACTGTATCAAGGAGGACTGCACTGTATTAAGGAGGACTGCACTGTATCAAGGAGGACTGCACTGTATCAAGCAGGACTGCACTGTATTAAGAAAGACTGCATTGTATTAAGAAGGACTGCACTTTATTAAGGGGGACTGCACTGTATTAAGAAATACTGCACTGTATTAAGGGGGACTGCTCTGTATCAAGAAGGACTACACTGTATTAAGGAGGACTGCACTGTATTAAGGAGGACTGCATTAAATTAAGGAGGACTGCACTGCACTGTATCAAGGAGGACTACACTGTATTAAGGAGGAGTAAACTGTTTTAAGGAGGACTGCATTAAATTAAGGAGGACTGCACTGCTCTGTATTAAGGAGGACTGCACTGTATCAAGGAGGACTGCACTGTATTAAGGAGGACTGCACTGTATTAAGGAGGACTGCACTGTATCAAGGAGGACTGCACTGTATCAAGGAGGACTGCACTGTATTAAGGAGGACTGCACTGTATCAAGGAGGACTGCACTGTATTAAGGAAGACTGGACTGTATTAAGGAGGACTGCACTGTATTAAGGAGAACTGCACTGTATTAAGAAGGACTGCACTTTATTAAGGGGGACTGCACTGTATTAAGAAATACTGCACTGTATTAAGGGGGACTGCACTGTATCAAGGAGGACTGCACTGTATCAAGGAGGACTGCACTGTATTAAGGAGGACTGCACTGTATCAAGGAGGACTGCACTGTATCAAGGAGGACTGCACTGTATTAAGAAAGACTGCATTGTATTAAGAAGGACTGCACTTTATTAAGGGGGACTGCACTGTATTAAGAAATACTGCACTGTATTAAGGGGGACTGCACTGTATCAAGGAGGACTACACTGTATTAAGGAGGACTGCACTGTATTAAGGAGGACTGCATTAAATTAAGGAGGACTGCACTGCACTGTATCAGGGAGGACTACACTGTATTAAGGAGGACTGCACTGTTTTAAGGAGGACTGCATTAAATTAAGGAGGACTGCACTGCTCTGTATTAAGGAGGACTGCACTGTATCAAGGAGGACTGCACTGTATTAAGAAAGACTGCACTGTATTAAGGGGGACTGCACTGTATTAAGAAATACTGCACTGTATTAAGGGGGACTGCACTGTATCAAGGAGGACTGCACTGTATCAAGGAGGACTGCACTGTATTAAGGAAGACTGCACTGTATTAAGGAAGACTGCACTGTATTAAGAAGGACTGCACTGTATCAAGGAGGACTGCACTGTATTAAGGAGGACTGCACTGTATTAAGGAGGACTGCACTGTATCAAGGAGGACTGCACTGTATCAAGTAGGACTGCACTGTATTAAGGAGGACTGCACTGTATCAAGGAGGACTACACTGTATTAAGGAAGACTGGACTGTATTAAGGAGGACTGCACTGTATTTAGGAGGACTGCACTGTATTAAGAAAGACTGCATTGTATTAAGAAGGACTGCACTTTATTAAGGGGGACTGCACTGTATTAAGAAAGACTGCACTGTATTAAGGGGGACTGCACTGTATCAAGGAGGACTACACTGTATTAAGGAGGACTGCACTGTATCAAGGAGGACTGCACTGTATCAAGGAGGACTGCACTGTATTAAGGAAGACTGCACTGTATTAAGAAGGACTGCACTGTATTAAGGAGGCCTGCACTGTATCAAGGAGGACTGCACTGTATTAAGAAGGACTGCACTGTATCAAGGAGGACTGCACTGTATTAAGGAAGACTGGACTGTATTAAGGAGGACTGCACTGTATTAAGGAGGACTGCACTGTATCAAGGAGAACTGCACTGTATCAAGGAGGACTGCACTGTATCAAGGAGGACTGCACTGTATTAAGGAGGACTGCACTGTATCAAGGAGGACTGCACTGTATTAAGGAAGACTGGACTGTATTAAGGAGGACTGCACTGTATTAAGGAGGACTGCACTGTATTAAGAAAGACTGCATTGTATTAAGAAGGACTGCACTTTATTAAGGGGGACTGCACTGTATTAAGAAAGACTGCACTGTATTAAGGGGGACTGCACTGTATCAAGGAGGACTGCACTGTATCAAGGAGGACTGCACTTTATCAAGGAGGACTGCACTGTATCAAGGAGGACTGCACTGTATTAAGGAGGACTGCACTGTATTAAGGAGGACTGCACTGTATCAAGGAGGACTGCACTGTATCAAGGAGGACTGCACTGTATTAAGGAGGACTGCACTGTATTAAGGAGGACTGCACTGTATTAAGAAAGACTGCACTTTATTAAGGGGGACTGCACTGTATTAAGAAATACTGCGCTGTATTAAGGGGGACTGCACTGTATCAAGGAGGACTACACTGTATTAAGGAGGACTGCACTGTATTAAGGAGGACTGCATTAAATTAAGGAGGACTACACTGTATTAAGGAGGACTGCACTGTTTTAAGGAGGACTCTATTAAATTAAGGAGGACTGCACTGCTCTGTATTAAGGAGGACTGCACTGTATTAAGGAAGACTGCACTGTATTAAGGAGGACTAAACTGTATCAAGGAGGACTGCACTGTATTGAGGAGGACTGCACTGTATTAAGGAGGACTGCACTGTATCAAGGAGGACTGCACTGTATCAAGGAGGACTGCACTGTATTAAGGAGGACTGCACTGTTTCAAGGAGGACTGCACTGTATTAAGGAAGACTGGACTGTATTAAGGAGGACTGCACTGTATTAAGGAGGACTGCACTGTATTAAGAAAGACTGCATTGTATTAAGAAGGACTGCACTTTATTAAGAGGGACTGCACTGTATTAAGAAATACTGCACTGTATTAAGGGGGACTGCACTGTATCAAGAAGGACTGCATTGTATCAAGGAGGACTGCACTGTATTAAGGAAGACTGCACTGTATTAAGGAGGACTAAACTGTATCAAGGAGGACTGCACTGTATTAAGGAGGACTGCACTGTCTTAAGGAGGACTGCACTGTATCAAGGAGGACTGCACTTTATCAAGGAGGACTGCACTGTATTAAGGAGGACTGCACTGTATCAAGGAGGACTGCACTGTATTAAGGAAGACTGGACTGTATTAAGGAGGACTGCACTGTATTAAGGAGGACTGCACTGTATTAAGAAAGACTGCACTGTATTAAGAAGGACTGCACTTTATTAAGGGGGACTGCACTGTATTAAGAAAGACTGCACTGTATTAAGGGGGACTGCACTGTATCAAGGAGGACTGCACTGTATCAAGGAGGACTGCACTGTATTAAGGAAGACTGCACTGTATTAAGAAGGACTGCAATGTATCAAGGAGGACTGCACTGTATTAAGGAGGACTGCACTGCACTGTATTAAGGAGGACTGCACTGTATTAAGGAGGACTGCACTGTAATAAGAAGGACTGCACTGCACTGTATTAAGGAGGACTGCACTGTATCAAGGAGGACTGCACTGTAATAAGGAGGACTGCACTGTATCAAGGAGGACTGCACTGTATTAAGGAGGACTGCACTGTATTAAGGAGGACTGCACTGTATTAAGGAGGACTGCTCTGTATCAAGGAGGACTGAACTGTATCAAGGAGGACTGCACTGTATTAAGGAGGACTGCATTAAATTAAGGAGGACTGCACTGCACTGTATCAAGGAGGACTACACTGTATTAAGGAGGACTGCACTGTTTTAAGGAGGACTGCATTAAATTAAGGAGGACTGCACTACTCTGTATTAAGGAGGACTAAACTGCATCAAGGAGGACTGCACTGTATTAAGGAGGACTGCACTGTATTAAGGAGGACTGCACTGTATCAAGGAGGACTGCACTGTATCAAGGAGGATTGCACTGTATTAAGGAGGACTGCACTGTATCAAGGAGGACTGCACTGTATTAAGCAAGACTGGACTGTATTAAGGAGGACTGCACTGTATTAAGGAGGACTGCACTGTATTAAGAAAGACTGCATTGTATTAAGAAGGACTGCACTTTATTAAGGGGGACTGCACTGTATTAAGAAATACTGCACTGTATTAAGGGGGACTGCTCTGTATCAAGGAGGACTACACTGTATTAAGGAGGACTGCACTGTATTAAGGAGGACTGCATTAAATTAAGGAGGACTGCACTGCACTGTATCAAGGAGGACTACACTGTATTAAGGAGGAGTAAACTGTTTTAAGGAGGACTGCATTAAATTAAGGACGACTGCACTGCTCTGTATTAAGGAGGACTGCACTGTATCAAGGAGGACTGCACTGTATTAAGGAGGACTGCACTGTATTAAGGAGGACTGCACTGTATCAAGGAGGACTGCACTGTATCAAGGAGGACTGCACTGTATTAAGGAGGACTGCACTGTATCAAGGAGGACTGCACTGTATTAAGGAAGACTGGACTGTATTAAGGAGGACTGCACTGTATTAAGGAGAACTGCACTGTATTAAGAAGGACTGCACTTTATTAAGGGGGACTGCACTGTATTAAGAAATACTGCACTGTATTAAGGGGGACTGCACTGTATCAAGGAGGACTGCACTGTATCAAGGAGGACTGCACTGTATTAAGGAGGACTGCACTGTATCAAGGAGGACTGCACTGTATCAAGGAGGACTGCACTGTATTAAGAAAGACTGCATTGTATTAAGAAGGACTGCACTTTATTAAGGGGGACTGCACTGTATTAAGAAATACTGCACTGTATTAAGGGGGACTGCTCTGTATCAAGGAGGACTACACTGTATTAAGGAGGACTGCACTGTATTAAGGAGGACTGCATTAAATTAAGGAGGACTGCACTGCACTGTATCAAGGAGGACTACACTGTATTAAGGAGGAGTAAACTGTTTTAAGGAGGACTGCATTAAATTAAGGAGGACTGCACTGCTCTGTATTAAGGAGGACTGCACTGTATCAAGGAGGACTGCACTGTATTAAGGAGGACTGCACTGTATTAAGGAGGACTGCACTGTATCAAGGAGGACTGCACTGTATCAAGGAGGACTGCACTGTATTAAGGAGGACTGCACTGTATCAAGGAGGACTGCACTGTATTAAGGAAGACTGGACTGTATTAAGGAGGACTGCACTGTATTAAGGAGAACTGCACTGTATTAAGAAGGACTGCACTTTATTAAGGGGGACTGCACTGTATTAAGAAATACTGCACTGTATTAAGGGGGACTGCACTGTATCAAGGAGGACTGCACTGTATCAAGGAGGACTGCACTGTATTAAGGAGGACTGCACTGTATCAAGGAGGACTGCACTGTATCAAGGAGGACTGCACTGTATTAAGAAAGACTGCATTGTATTAAGAAGGACTGCACTTTATTAAGGGGGACTGCACTGTATTAAGAAATACTGCACTGTATTAAGGGGGACTGCACTGTATCAAGGAGGACTACACTGTATTAAGGAGGACTGCACTGTATTAAGGAGGACTGCATTAAATTAAGGAGGACTGCACTGCACTGTATCAGGGAGGACTACACTGTATTAAGGAGGACTGCACTGTTTTAAGGAGGACTGCATTAAATTAAGGAGGACTGCACTGCTCTGTATTAAGGAGGACTGCACTGTATCAAGGAGGACTGCACTGTATTAAGAAAGACTGCACTGTATTAAGGGGGACTGCACTGTATTAAGAAAGACTGCACTGTATTAAGGGGGACTGCACTGTATCAAGGAGGACTGCACTGTATCAAGGAGGACTGCACTGTATTAAGGAAGACTGCACTGTATTAAGGAAGACTGCACTGTATTAAGAAGGACTGCACTGTATCAAGGAGGACTGCACTGTATTAAGGAGGACTGCACTGTATTAAGGAGGACTGCACTGTATCAAGGAGGACTGCACTGTATCAAGTAGGACTGCACTGTATTAAGGAGGACTGCACTGTATCAAGGAGGACTACACTGTATTAAGGAAGACTGGACTGTATTAAGGAGGACTGCACTGTATTTAGGAGGACTGCACTGTATTAAGAAAGACTGCATTGTATTAAGAAGGACTGCACTTTATTAAGGGGGACTGCACTGTATTAAGAAAGACTGCACTGTATTAAGGGGGATTGCACTGTATCAAGGAGGACTACACTGTATTAAGGAGGACTGCACTGTATTAAGGAGGACTGCACTGTATTAAGGAGGACTGCACTGTATTAAGAAAGACTGCACTGTATTAAGAAGGACTGCACTTTATTAAGGGGGACTGCACTGTATTAAGAAAGACTGCACTGTATTAAGGGGGACTGCACTGTATCAAGGAGGACTGCACTGTATCAAGGAGGACTGCACTTTATCAAGGAGGACTGCACTGTATCAAGGAGGACTGCACTGTATTAAGGAGGACTGCACTGTATTAAGGAGGACTGCACTGTATCAAGGAGGACTGCACTGTATCAAGGAGGACTGCACTGTATTAAGGAGGACTGCACTGTATTAAGGAGGACTGCACTGTATTAAGAAAGACTGCACTTTATTAAGGGGGACTGCACTGTATTAAGAAATACTGCGCTGTATTAAGGGGGACTGCACTGTATCAAGGAGGACTACACTGTATTAAGGAGGACTGCACTGTATTAAGGAGGACTGCATTAAATTAAGGAGGACTGCACTGCTCTGTATTAAGGAGGACTGCACTGTATTAAGGAAGACTGCACTGTATTAAGGAGGACTAAACTGTATCAAGGAGGACTGCACTGTATTGAGGAGGACTGCACTGTATTAAGGAGGACTGCACTGTATCAAGGAGGACTGCACTGTATCAAGGAGGACTGCACTGTATTAAGGAGGACTGCACTGTTTCAAGGAGGACTGCACTGTATTAAGGAAGACTGGACTGTATTAAGGAGGACTGCACTGTATTAAGGAGGACTGCACTGTATTAAGAAAGACTGCATTGTATTAAGAAGGAATGCACTTTATTAAGAGGGACTGCACTGTATTAAGAAATACTGCACTGTATTAAGGGGGACTGCACTGTATCAAGAAGGACTGCATTGTATCAAGGAGGACTGCACTGTATTAAGGAAGACTGCACTGTATTAAGGAGGACTAAACTGTATCAAGGAGGACTGCACTGTATTAAGGAGGACTGCACTGTCTTAAGGAGGACTGCACTGTATCAAGGAGGACTGCACTTTATCAAGGAGGACTGCACTGTATTAAGGAGGACTGCACTGTATCAAGGAGGACTGCACTGTATTAAGGAAGACTGGACTGTATTAAGGAGGACTGCACTGTATTAAGGAGGACTGCACTGTATTAAGAAAGACTGCACTGTATTAAGAAGGACTGCACTTTATTAAGGGGGACTGCACTGTATTAAGAAAGACTGCACTGTATTAAGGGGGACTGCACTGTATCAAGGAGGACTGCACTGTATCAAGGAGGACTGCACTGTATTAAGGAAGACTGCACTGTATTAAGAAGGACTGCACTGTATCAAGGAGGACTGCACTGTATTAAGGAGGACTGCACTGCACTGTATTAAGGAGGACTGCATTAAATTAAGGAGGACTGCACTGCACTGTATCAAGGAGGACTACACTGTATTAAGGAGGACTGCACTGTATTAAGGAGGACTGCAATAAATTAAGGAGGACTGCACTGCTCTGTATTAAGGAGGACTGCACTGTATTAAGGAGGCCTGCACTGTATCAAGGAGGACTGCACTGTATTAAGGAGGACTGCACTGTATTAAGGAGGACTGCACTGTATTAAGGGGGACTGCACTGTATCAAGGAGGACTGCACTGTATTAAGGAGGACTGCACTGTATCAAGGAGGACTGCACTGTAATAAGGAGGACTGCGCTGTATCAAGGAGGACTGCACTGTATCAAGGAGGACTGCAATGTATCAAGGAGGACTGCACTGTATCAAGGAGGACTGCACTGTATCAAGGAGGACTGCACTGTATTAAGCAAGACTGCAATGTATCAAGGAGGACTGCACTTTATCAAGGAGGACTGCAATGTATCAAGGAGGACTGCACTGTATTAAGGAGGACTGCACTGTATCAAGGAGGACTACACTGTATTAAGGAGGACTACACTGTATTAAGGAGGACTGCACTGTATTAAGGAGGACTGCATTAAATTAAGGAGGACTGCACTGCACTGTATCAAGGAGGACTGCACTGTATTAAGGAAGACTGCACTGTATTAAGGAGGACTGCAGTGCACTGTATTAAGGAGGACTACACTGTATTCAGGAGGACTGCACTGTATTAAGGAGGCCTGCACTGTATCAAGGAGGACTGCATTGTATCAAGGAGGACTGCACTGTATTAAGGAAGACTGGACTGTATTAAGGAGGACTGCACTGTATTAAGGAGGACTGCACTGTATTAAGAAGGACTGCACTTTATTAAGAAGGACTGCACTTTATTAAGAAATACTGCACTGTATTAAGGGGGACTGCACTGTATCAAGGAGGACTGCACTGTATCAAGGAGGACTGCACTGTATTAAGGAAGACTGCACTGTATTAAGGAGGACTAAACAGTATCAAGGAGGACTGCACTGTATTAAGGAAGACTGGACTGTATTAAGGAGGACTGCACTGTATCAAGGAGGACTGCACTGTATTAAGAAAGACTGCACTGTATTAAGAAGGACTGCACTTTATTAAGGGGGACTGCACTGTATTAAGAAAGACTGCACTGTATTAAGGGGGACTGCACTGTATCAAGGAGGACTGCACTGTATCAAGGAGGACTGCACTGTATTAAGGAAGACTGCACTGTATTAAGAAGGACTGCACTGTATCAAGGAGGACTGCACTGTATTAAGGAGGACTGCACTGCACTGTATTAAGGAGGACTGCATTAAATTAAGGAGGACTGCACTGCACTGTATCAAGGAGGACTACACTGTATTAAGGAGGACTGCATTAAATTAAGGAGGACTGCACTGCTCTGTATTAAGGAGGACTGCACTGTATTAAGGAGGCCTGCACTGTATCAAGGAGGACTGCACTGTATTAAGGAGGACTGCACTGTATCAAGGAGGACTGCACTGTATTAAGGAAGACTGGACTGTATTAAGGAGGACTGCACTGTATTAAGGAGGACTGCACTGTATTAAGAAAGACTGCACTGTATTAAGAAGGACTGCACTTTATTAAGGGGGACTGCACTGTATTAAGAAAGACTGCACTGTATTAAGGGGGACTGCACTGTATCAAGGAGGACTGCACTGTATCAAGGAGGACTGCACTGTATTAAGGAAGACTGCACTGTATTAAGAATGACTGCACTGTATTAAGGAGGCCTGCACTGTATCAAGGAGGACTGCACTGTATTAAGGAGGACTGCACTGTATCAAGGAGGACTGCACTGTATTAAGGAAGACTGGACTGTATTAAGGAGGACTGCACTGTATTAAGGAGGACTGCACTGTATCAAGGAGAACTGCACTGTATCAAGGAGGACTGCACTGTATCAAGGAGGACTGCACTGTATTAAGGAGGACTGCACTGTATCAAGGAGGACTGCACTGTATTAAGGAAGACTGGACTGTATTAAGGAGGACTGCACTGTATTAAGGAGGACTGCACTGTATTAAGAAAGACTGCATTGTATTAAGAAGGACTGCACTTTATTAAGGGGGACTGCACTGTATTAAGAAATACTGCACTGTATTAAGGGGGACTGCACTGTATCAAGGAGGACTACACTGTATTAAGGAGGACTGCACTGTATTAAGGAGGACTGCATTAAATTAAGGAGGACTGCACTGCACTGTATCAAGGAGGACTACACTGTATTAAGGAGGACTGCACTGTTTTAAGGAGGACTGCATTAAATTAAGGAGGACTGCACTGCTCTGTATTAAGGAGGACTGCACTGTATTAAGGAAGACTGCACTGTATTAAGGAGGACTAAACTGTATCAAGGAGGACTGTACTGTATTAAGGAGGACTGCACTGTATCAAGGAGCACTGCACTGTATCAAGGAGGACTGCACTGTATTAAGGAGGACTGCACTGTATCAAGGAGGACTGCACTGTATTAAGGAAAACTGGACTGTATTAAGGAGGACTGCACTGTATTAAGGAGGACTGCACTGTATTAAGAAAGACTGCACTGTATTAAGAAGGACTGCACTTTATTAAGGGGGACTGCACTGTATTAAGAAATACTGCACTGTATTAAGAAAGACTGCACTGTATTAAGAAGGACTGCACTTTATTAAGGGGGACTGCACTGTATTAAGAAATACTGCACTGTATTAAGGGGGACTGCACTGTATCAAGGAGGACTGCATTGTATCAAGGAGGACTGCACTGTATTAAGGAAGACTGCACTGTATTAAGGAGGACTAAACTGTATCAAGGAGGACTGCACTGTATTAAGGAGGACTGCACTGTATTAAGGAGGACTTCACTGTATCAAGGAGGACTGCACTTTATCAAGGAGGACTGCACTGTATTAAGGAGGACTGCACTGTATCAAGGAGGACTGCACTGTATTAAGGAAGACTGGACTGTATTAAGGAGGACTGCACTGTATTAAGGAGGACTGCACTGTATTAAGAAAGACTGCACTGTATTAAGAAGGACTGCACTTTATTAAGGGGGACTGCACTGTATTAAGAAAGACTGCACTGTATTAAGGGGGACTGCACTGTATCAAGGAGGACTGCACTGTATCAAGGAGGACTGCACTGTATTAAGGAAGACTGCACTGTATTAAGAAGGACTGCACTGTATCAAGGAGGACTGCACTGTATTAAGGAGGACTGCACTGCACTGTATTAAGGAGGACTGCATTAAATTAAGGAGGACTGCACTGCACTGTATCAAGGAGGACTACAATGTATTAAGGAGGACTGCACTGTATTAAGGAGGACTGCATTAAATTAAGGAGGACTGCACTGCTCTGTATTAAGGAGGCCTGCACTGTATCAAGGAGGACTGCACTGTATTAAGGAGGACTGCACTGTATTAAGGAGGACTGCACTGTATTAAGGGGGACTGCACTGTATCAAGGAGGACTGCACTGTATTAAGGAGGACTGCACTGTATCAAGGAGGACTGCACTGTATTAAGGAGGACTGCACTGTATTAAGGAGGACTGCACTGTATTAAGGGGGACTGCGCTGTATCAAGGAGGACTGCACTGTATCAAGGAGGACTGCACTGTATCAAGGAGGACTGCACTGTATTAAGGAAGACTGCACCATATTAAGGGGGACTGCACTGTATCAAGGAGGACTGCACTTTATCAAGGAGGACTGCACTGTATCAAGGAGGACTACACTGTATTAACAGGACTGCACTGTATTAAGGAGGACTGCACTGTATCAAGGAGGACTACACTGTATTAAGGAGGACTGCACTGTATTAAGGAGGACTGCATTAAATTAAGGAGGACTGCACTGCACTGTATCAAGGAGGACTGCACTGTATTAAGGAGGACTGCACTGTATTAAGGAGGACTACACTGCACTGTATTAAGGAGGAATACACTGTATTCAGGAGGACTGCACTGTATTAAGGAGGCCTGCACTGTATCAAGGAGGACTGCACTGTATCAAGGAGGACTGCACTGTATTAAGGACTGCACTGTATCAAGGAGGACTGAACTGTATTAAGGAAGACTGCACTGTATTAAGGAGGACTGCACTGTATTAAGGAGGACTGCACTGTATTAAGAAGGACTGTACTGCACTGTATTAAGGAGGACTGCACTGCACTGTATTAAGGAGGACTGCACTGTATTAAGGAGGACTGCACTGTATTAAGGAGGCAAGGCAAGGCAAGGCAAGTTTATTTGTAGAGCACATTTCATACACAAGGCAATTCAAAGTGCTTCACAAAGCAGGAAAAATGCATTCAAATCACAAAGAAATTACAGAAATACAATAAAATTAACTAAATTAAAAAATATCAATCCAACTGATTTTCTAAACTAATAAAATCACAAACAAAAGAGAAGAGTGCAAAGAAAAAATCCTTTCAGTCATATGCGCAGCTAAACAAAACTGTTTTTAGCTTAGATTTGAACATTGTCAGAGTAGAAGCCTGTCTCACATCTTCAGGAAGACTGTTCCAGATTTTAGCTGCATAAAACTGAAACGCAGATTCCCCATGTTTAGTCCTGACTCTGGCACCAGCAGGAGGCCGGTCCATGTTTAGTCCTGACTCTGGCACCAGCAGGAGGCCGGTCCCTGAGGTCCTCAGAGTCCGAGATGGTTCATATGGCACTAACATATCCAAGATGTACTTTGGTGCTAGGCCATGGAGAGACTTGTACACAAGCAGAGCTGCTTTAAAGTCTATTCTCTGAGCCACAGGGGGCAGTGCAGAGACCTGAGAACAGGACTAATGTGATCATACTTCCTGGTTCTAGTCAGGACCCGAGCAGGACTGCACTGCACTGTATTAAGGAGGACTGCACTGCACTGTATTAAGGAGGACTGCACTGTATTAAGGAGGACTGCACTGTATTAAGGAGGACTGCACTGTATTAAGGAGGACTGCACTGTATCAAGGAGGACTGCACTGTATCAAGGAGGACTGCACTGTAATAAGGAGTACTGCACCGTATTAAGGAGGACTGCACTGTATCAAGG
The DNA here is from genome assembly GCF_026437365.1 of Eucyclogobius newberryi. Classification (NCBI taxonomy): domain Eukaryota; kingdom Metazoa; phylum Chordata; class Actinopteri; order Gobiiformes; family Gobiidae; genus Eucyclogobius; species Eucyclogobius newberryi. Next base: position 1,003,296 of record NW_027315735.1, on the reverse strand, counting down.
AGGACTGCACTGTAATAAGGAGGACTGCATTAAATTAAGGAGGACTGCACTGCACTGTATCAAGGAGGACTACACTGTATAAAGGAGGACTGCACTGTATTAAGGAGGACTGCACTGCACTGTATTAAGGAGGACTGCACTGCACTGTATTAAGGAGGACTGCACTGTATTAAGGAGGACTGCACTGCACTGTATTAAGGAGGACTGCACTGCACTGTATTAAGGAGGACTGCACTGTATTAAGGAGAGCTGCTGACCTCGACTGGGGATGTCGTCGGACGGTGGAAGGAATACTTTTACTTTAAGGACCTCCTTAATCCCTCAGTCACGTCTTCCGAAGAGGAAGTAGAGACCGGGGACTCAGAGGCTGGCTCATCCATCACCCAAGCTGAAGTCACTGAGGTTGTTCGCAAACTCCTCGGTGGCAGGGCTCCGGGGGTGGATGAGATCCACCCTGAGTACCTAAAGTATCTGGATGTTGTAGGACTGTCTTGGTTGACACGTCTCTGCAACATCGCGTGGCGGTCGGGGACCGTGCGTCTGGACTGGCAGACCGGGGTGGTGGTCCCTCTGTTCAAGAAGGGTGACCGGAGGGTGTGTTCCAACTACAGAGGGATCACACTCCTCAGCCTCCCGGGTAAGGTCTATTCCAAGGTACTGGAGAGGAGAATCCGACCGATAGTCGAACCTCTGATTCAGGAGGAGCAGAGTGGTTTTCGTCCCGGTCGTGGAACACTGGACCAGCTCTATACCCTCCATCGGGTGCTCGAGGGCTCATGAGAGTTTGCCCAACCAGTCCACATGTGCTTTGTGGATCTGGAGAAGGCTTTCGACCGTGTCCCTCGGGGTGTCCTTTGGGGGGTGCTCCGGAGAGTACGGGGTCCGGGGCCCTTTGCTCAGGGCTGTCCGGTCCCTGTATGACCGGAGCAGGAGCTGTGTTCACATTGCCGGCAGTAAGTCAGACCTGTTCCCAGTGCATGTTGGACTCCGCCAGGGCTGCCCTTTGTCACCGGTTCTGTTTATAATTTTCATGGACAGAATTTCTAGGCGCAGTCAGGGGTCGGAGGGTGTCCGGTTTGGGGACCACAGGATTCTATCTCTGCTGTTTGCAGACAATGTTGTCCTGATGGCTCCATCAAACCCGGACCTGCAACATGCACTGGGACGGTTTGCAGCCGAGTGTGAAGCGGCTGGGATGAGAATCAGCACCTCCAAATCCGAGGCCATGGTTCTCGACCGGAAAAAGGTGGCTTGCCCTCTCCAGGTGGGTGGGGTGTCCTTGCCCCAAGTGGAGGAGTTCAAGTATCTCGGGGTCTTGTTCACGAGTGAGAGAAGGATGGAGCGTGAGATCGACAGGCGGATCGGTGCAGCGGCTGCAGTGATGCAGTCGCTGCATCGGACTGTTGTGGTGAAGAGGGAGCTGAGCCGAAAGGCAAAGCTCTCTATTTACCGGTCGGTCTAATAATAATAATAATAATAACTTTTATTTATATAGCGCTTTTCAGTGACCCAAAGACGCTGAACATTATAAAAAAGGGGGGGGTATTTACAGACAGGGGGGGACAACACGTAATATACAGATAAAATGAACAAGACAGAAGAAGTAGAGAGAAAAAGATGGGGATGTAACAGGGGGTAGAAGAGTAGGCAATGGGGTAGAGGAGGCTAGGGGTAGGGGAGGTCATAGGCTTGGGTGAAGAGGTATGTTTTGAGGCAGGATTTGAATATTGTGAGTGAGGGAGAGTGGCGGACAGGTTCTGACCTCACCTATGGTCATGAGCTTTGGGTCGTGACCGAAAGAACAAGATGAGTTTCCTCCGCCGTGTGGCTGGGCGCTCCCTTAGAGATAAGGTGAGGAGCTCGGCCACACGGGGGGAGCTCGGAGTAGAGCTGCTGCTCCTCCAGCTGAGATGGCTCGGGCATCTGTTCCGGATGCCTCCTGGGCGCCTCCTGGGGAGGTGTTTCAGGCATGTCCCACCGGGAAGAGGCCCCGGGGAAGACCCAGGACACGCTAGAGAGACTATGTCTCTCGGCTGGCCTGGGAACGCCTCGGGATCCCCCCGGAGGAGTTAGAGGAAGTGTCTGGGGAGAAGTAAGTCTGGGAGTCCCTGCTCAGACTGCTGCCCCCGCGACCCGGCCCCGGATAAAGCGGCAGAAGATGGATGGATGGATGGATGGATGCACTGCATTTAGGAGAGAATGGGACCATGTAGGTTATGGGTAACAGCCTCCCTCAGTCAGAGCAGTGAAGATGGGGCGTGGCTGGGTCTTCCATAATGACAATGACCTGAAGCACACAGCCAGGAGAACAAGGAGAACAAGGAGAACAAGGAGCACAAGGCGTGGCTCTGTAAGAAGCATATCAAGGTTCTGGAGAGGCCGAGTCTCCAGGCCTAAATCCAAAAGAATAGTGATTGGCCAAAATAATCTAAAATTACCGTGTGTCACAACCGTGTATAAATAGTTTTAATTATATCGCAATGAGCCCGTTTTCCCTCACTTCTGCTGCTGAAGTGTCTTTTAGTGGCCTCTACAGGCCGCTAGGCAGTACTGCGCGGGAAGCATGCTCCACTGCCCGTGTTTAGAGGACACAGATTGTGTAGTGAGGGTCAGTTTTTAAATCATTACAAATGTCTGTGTTTTCTAGTCCTGTGTGTATGTTTTTTTTTTTTTTTAATTCCCCCAAATTTGACTTTGTGTTATTGTGATGTGTCATTCCTCATGTCCAGGATTGTTCTATTGTAGAAACAGATTCAGTTGTAGTTTAAAAAGTCCAGATGACCACAACAGATTTTGTGATTCGGACATTTTTTAGTCAATGTGCTGAAGCTTATATTATCCAAATCTGAACTAGATTAATGCCAATCCAAAAATCTTTTGCCAATCCAATAGTTTTGTTTTTTACACTACAAATAAAAAGTAAAAAAACACAAAACAACCTGCAGAGACGTGACCCCCAGAACTACAACCCTGTTGTCTTGGCAACCAAGGGCCGAGCAGCACAGAGGCACTTTGGGAAAGTTTGGTGCTTTGGGTGCAAAGTTTGGATTGAGGGGCAGTGTTCGTGTGGCTGGATTAAACGTCTTTACAACAAAACATTTACAACAATTCAATAAAGATGGAAACATTTCCAACCTCAAAATTGTATTTAAATTTCACAAATGTATAATTGAATATTGAATAGGTAAAATGTGGGATGATTTGGATTTATTAACCGGAAAAATTTACATTTTCCTTCATGAAAAATGTCATAAAACAATAAATAATGAAAATACAAAGCTCTGATATCACTCACTTGTGTCTGAGAGGTTTTCATTTCCCAAAACTACCTTGAGTTGTCATATTTGTTGATATTCCGAGGATCATCCCGGTTTCTCCACCTCATTTCTTTCATTTAGAAGGTCTTTGTTACAGACTTTTAAAGGGTCTTTATGGTCCTTTTGCCACTGAAGTGTATCCACAGTGCACCTTTAAAAGTGTGCAGATTCCAGCTCCATCAGAGAATACAGCACAGTATCTCTCTAGGATAGTAAAGTGTTGAAGTGTCAATGTGCCTGTGGGACTGTTGCCGTGGTAACCCCATGTGGGAGTGGAGTCTCTGGGGCAGACATGCTCCAGCTCCTCACACCCACACGGGCTTTCATCTGCTCCAACTGCACTAAACAAGACAAATGCAGAGGAGCAGACAAACTTCATGCACTTTTATCACGTTTACTCTGGAAGACATGTTTACACCGTCTCCTCCTCTGAAGAGACTCTTTCTTTCTCACAATGACAATGGATCTCAATTTTAGAAGCAGCTTTTTAAGCAAAAGTCATTATTTGCTTTTCTGTATTTAAACATATTGAGTGCCACTTGAAAGATTAAAGCTTGAATACTAAAGCACACTGCATACGATATGAAAGAGTGAGATAAAAGGCTCCAAATCTGCAGCTCTATCCTCCAAAGACCTCTATGTGAAATTATTTATTGTTGCTTGTTCGGGAGATAATTAATTGAGCCATATTTTTATTATAGATAAAAAAAATATGCTTATTTTAACCATTTTTCTTGGTCAAAAACATACCTGGAGTTGTTTTTAACTTCGCTCACACTTTTAATGAATCCTACAGTTTCAACTGCACTTCCCTAGGAGCTTCTAAGCTGGAGGAAGTATGGCAGCACTATCCTCTGCTTCTGACTACTTTTAATATCAAAATATGTTTCATATTTAATGTCCCTTGCAATCTGTTCATTGCTGTTCACATCTTTTTCTTCTTCTTCCACTTCCCCCTGCATCTAATTATAGAGCGTTTATTCTCAGCGAAGGCCTCAGAGTTGTGAAAAGCTGTAAAAAGTTGAGACGTTTTTAAGACAGGGACGCGACCACAGAGTGTTTTAGCACAAAGTGAGTAAACTATCTGACACTGCCCATCAAACTAACATCACACCTGGATCTTGGGTTAATCTTCTTTTCCTCCGGAGCTGAAGAGGACCCCCAGCGTCATGCTTCTAGTGATGGAAAATGCACCGTTTACCTCACACACAGAGCGTCCTCCATCTTGTGTCTGTTTGCCAGTTTTTCCCGACACCACTCAGGCTCCTCGGGGATAAGAAACACACCAAATAGTCGACCTCTTTGTGTCAGAGCATCCCATCTCTCCAGAGGGGGCTGACAGTGACAAACTGACAATGCCTGAACGCACCGCTTCACTTTCTCCTACGCTCTCAAATGCCCCATGTCACCGGTCCCTCAAAAGCAACAGTTTCAGTTTTCCAATTCTCGCTCGCACCAGAGAGGGGAAAGGTCGAGAGGGAAAGATAACTCAAATCCCAGAGGTGGTCGTCAGTGAAGACACATTTGTTGATATGAAGGACATGGCACGGAGCTTTTTATGGAGCGAATACTTGGACATTTTGAGATATAATAGAGGTAGGATTAGAAAAAAGTATGTAGCCTTTGTATTTGCCTTTTATACCATTGAGGCAAAAAAGTGAATATTAGATCTAACTGTGTGTCATCTATGAATAATTTGTAATTTTTGTGTCCCGGGAAGTGTTGCTTTGTCTAGAATGCTCCACAGTGTTGCACTAAACCTATTTACCTCCATGGAGACACCTTGGAGACACGCCCAGGCCAAGTTCCAGGTAAGATCTGCATGTGGAGAGACGAGCTCTAGTATTACGCAGGATGGCATCTCTAGCTCCTTGGAAAATGTTCCAAAGTGTGGTTTTAACTTTCCAATTCCATGAAATCAAACAGGTGTCATGTCCGCTTTAAAGACCTTGTAATTAAGCAAAGGCCTTAAATCATCAACAGAGGGCGCACTCCACTAACTCCATCCATCCATTTTCTACCGCTTGTTCCCTTTCGGGGTCACAGGTGACTGGAGCCTATCTGTTGGGGCTGGTGACCCAACAGTAATTAAAACACTGTAAACAAGGAAAGGAAGACAAGACAGATTAATACATTTTACTCGCGAGGAGAACGGTCAAGGATAAACGACTCAGTCACAATAAGCGACCAGGGTCAGATCCCTGCTCGTTCTGAGCTCCTTTGGCCGTTCTCACCGCATTTATTGAAACTTCTTCACGCCCATAGTTACATAAAACAAGTTGCCCGAGCCTGAGGGGAGGGGGGATAAACGCCAAGGCAACTTGAAACATAAGATAAAAATAAAAGACATCAAACATATAATGAGCAAAAGGGAAAGGGAGCTTCCCTTTTCCCGTTCACTCCTAAAACCGTGATTCCGCTGCAGATGTTCACAGCACTCAGGGCAGGTCGACCTTGAGCGTTACTGGAGACATCTCTGTTGCTCAAAAAACACATCATTAGTACAGTTTATTTCACGACACAGTATAATAAGAGTAAAATAATAGGAGATAATTGTATAAATTTTTCTAACATTTCCCTCCTGTTTATCGATATTATTTTGCTCATCTATTAACCACTTCTTGTTAGGATTTTAGGTTACAGAATCATCATGTCTTACACCCAGAGGTTACGTTAGTTTTAGACTGTAAGAGAGTTTTCTTCTTCAAACATGGCAATGAGGTCCTCTTCGAGGCCCTCTACGTCACCTGCTAGCAAAGGCATCAACGCCTGCCCACTTGTGGGGTCAGGAGTGATAGCAGTGGTGATTAATCTATTTAGCAAGGCTCGAATACACAGAATGCAACAACATCCACACAAGGTGAGCAGGGCCGCAAATATAGCGACAGACAAAAGCAGAGAAGTTATTAGACTTTTCCATCTTCCGAACACGTCTAGCCAACCATCCCACATTGATGAATCAATTCCAGATTGGTCTTTCATGCGTCTGTTCATTGTACGCAGACCGTCAAGTGCCTGTGTGAGTTTTCCCCCTGGAGCAGTGTTGTTTGGGATAAACGTACAGCACTCGGTATTGAATAAAGCGCACACCCCATTCCTTTCCGCTAGGAGCATATCAAGCGCTATTCTGTTCTGAAAAGCCATCAGGGAAGTGGCGGCTAACTGTTCATGTACAGCCTGTAGACTGGCTTCGGTGTAGTTTCCCAGCTTTTGCACGTTGTAATGGATGAAGTTTATTCTATCAACATTCTTGTTTGGAGTTATAGGAAATACAGCCGATATTATAGGAATATTCTCAAATCCTGCAGTTACTTGATCAGCTAATTTATATTCATCTGGGACACCTCGAGGAACACCTATTGCGTCTATATAAGTTGGATCATCGTCGCTGTGCCATGGCATGTAAGATACTGATCTTCTCTCTCTCTTCCAAGTTCCAGGAATAAAATTCTCATGCATCTCCCATATCTCTGCAGCCGAGGATGGGATAACTGATATTGGTAACAACAACGATATCAGTGCACACGTTCCAGTTGTGTTTCTAGGCAGTCTGTCATATATTTTATCTGCACCGCACCACCACCACACGTCAGCTCTGGATTTTGGTGAAAACCTGTGCGGAGCGGTGATGTTCTTCTGGCACAGATCAACTGGTATATCTCCCAACTGGTGCTTTGATCCATTAAATATGATACATGTCCAATTAAACTGCGCTATGTTTTTGTCAAACAGAGGTTTTATCTTTTCTGGGGAGGTCAGCGGGAGAATTTTGTCCCATTTTGAGCAGTTTTTGCTTGGATTGTCATTAGTCATTAAGTCTAGTGTGGTTGTTTCATTTACAAAATGTGTACCATTATCAGATCTTATAATTTCAGGAATTCCATATCTTGGGATTATGTCTTTGCATATTGCTTTTGCTACCGTTAAAGTGTCTGGATTTTTTGATGGAAATATTTCTTTCCATTGTGAGAATACATCTATTATCACTAAAGCATATTTCATTCCGTCACTGTTATTTAGATGTATATAGTCCATTTGAATTTCCTGGAATGGGTAGGTAGGTGGAGGAAATTTGCCTCTTGTTGGCCTTAGATTTCCTTGTGAGTTGTGTTTTGCACAAATTAAACAGCTTCTACAAAAAAATGTGGAGTAATTATTGAATCCATATGTAGTATATGCTTATTTATTGTAGATACCATCCCTCCTGTTGAGACATGTGACTTACCATGGCTCAATATACCTGCGTATCTAAATACATTTTTTTAATAGTATTGTTTTCGTAGTTGTGATTGCGTAACCTGTTTGCGTTTTACCATATGTATCTTTTTATTTTTTTTTATTTTTTTATTTTTTAATATATATATATATATATATATATATATATATATATATATATATATATCACATGAGTCTGGATTCTTAATCTTCTTTTTATTAAATAATTATTTACGTTTTATTTATTTATTCATGTATTTATTTGTTCATTTATTTTGAATCTTATATTTATTTCAGTTGTTTGTTGTTTTATGTTGCACTGAATCATCAAAGTAAGTTCCTATGTTTGTAAATTCAATTCAATTCAATTCAATTTATTTTTGCAACGCACAAAATCACAACTTTTGCCTTTGAGCGCGAATTCTGCTCATCGCCTCGTCTTTAGCTCTCAAGGGAGGGCTAAAGCTCCGCCTTCCAGGTCCTCCTCGCCCCCACCTTTTTTCTCTTCATTCTCTCCCTCTCTCTCTGTCTGAGCCTGTGCACGTGCAAACTCCTCACATGAACGCGCAAACTCTCCCCACCTTTGCTCAAACAGTACTTTCTACAACTTAAAGGGTACCTATAGTTTTTTTTATTTATTTATTTTTCATACCTATTGACTAAATTGACCGCTATTTCATGCTACCCAAGCGTCTCTTGGCCACCTCAGCCGTTATTTTATGCTATTCCGTTTCTTGGCTATTACAGCCTTTAAATCACGCGATCACCAAAATCGTCTTATCTTATCAGCCACCATAGCTGTCTATCCATTCTGGACAATCTTGCTTGAAGTGTCCTTTCTTTCCACAATGCCAACATTCATCTCTATCTTGACTTTGTTCACCTTCATCCTGTTTTCGATCCTGCCAAATTCCTTTCTCCTGCCATTGTCCTCTTGTGAAGTATATGTCTGTCCCGTTGTCTGAAGTCACAACAAAAGCAGCCTTTTCCTGTTGTTTCTTCTTTTTCTTTTCTCTACAACACCTGTCTGCATGCGTAGCTTGTTCTATATATGCATCTAACGTGCCTGTCCCAAAACCTACATAGTGCTTTCCTATCCACTCATGTATTTCTGGTTTGGAATTTGCATGTAATGCATTCTTCAACTGTTGTTTGTACACACTTTCTCCTTGTTCATCAGTTAGCCCACTGTGTACTCTGAAAACTTCCCTCATTCTGGTCAAAAACTCTTCAAATGACTCTGTATCATTCTGCTTTGTTCTATTTATTACACCATAATTTGGAGTTTTCTTAAATTTTTCTTTTATTCTATCGAAGAGCTGTTTGTCTTTGTCCCAATTCTGCTGAGTCATGTTCTAATATTGGTCTGTTTTGGTTATTACCCACTTGTGGTCCTCGTGCATCCCATTCTCCCACTACACTTGTCCACTTATGTCCTAATGCTCTTCTCAGGCATCTTTCAATTTCTGCACCATTCAATCTGTATGAGGTGAATAACATTGTCATTTCCTCACAAAATGCAGTCACGTCTGTGGTGGGTGGAGTTATTTCTTTTATTGCGTCACTAACGTCTGCGTCCGTCCATGGTCGGAAAACTAACATTGTATCAGGATACGGTGGGTTGTTTACGCCAGCTACAGCTTCCATGTTTGGTCTCTGTCCTGCTCTAGGATGCGCTACTTCAATCATAGGTGCCAAAATGTCATCTTGGTGAAATGGATTTGTTGGTTGCGATACAAATGTCTCTTGTGGTGCTGTTGGTGTTTCTGAATGTGGTATATATCTTATTGTCGAGTCCCCCATTGATTTTGATAGGTCTAATGTTCCATGTGCTTTCATTTGTTTTCGGGTCCTTGCGTCAGGTGGTAATGGGGTTTTCGGTGTTGGTTTGAATGATTGAGGTGATTGGCCTTTGCCTGCTTGTTCTAGTTCCTCTTGTGGATAAAGAGTTCTAATTTTGGTTCTGCGACTATTTGTGTCATATGGTGGAGGAGCGCCTTTGGGTGAATCATGGGTCTCGCTATGTGCAGCTCCTGCTTTAAAAATTTCGTCATCTGTGTCTTCTGACTCATCATTTCTATATACTGTTACTAGTGGCGGGGCTTGAACCCGCTGTGGTGGGTTTTGTCTTCTTGGGCGTTGGTTTTGTTCTTGGCTGGGCCCTGTTTCCAAATCATCTGTTTGTTGCCACAACATGGTAGATTTTTTATGTCCTTTTTCTCTTTTATTTGCTAGATCTAGCCATACTTTGCTTTCTTTCCATCCCTTTTTTATCATTTTTGCTTCTATGCCCCCGCACTTATTGTAAATTTGTTCACGTAGTTTTGTCACTTCTTGTGAATTTAGCCTGCCTTTGAATCCATATTTAGTTACCCATAGTTTGAGGGGTTTTAGCGCTTTCGGTTCAACTTGTTTTACCGTCTTATAGTCTTTTGATGCTAATTTCCCATACTTGTTTCCCATTTTGAAAGTTTTTAGTCCAGTTGTATGAACCTAGGGTTCGGCTAAAACTGGAATTTTCTTTCGTCCAGACAGTGATAATCGTAGTCACAGTATTCTCACTTTAACCTGTGGCCAGGTGGAGAATCTTACCTATGTATCTGTGACCTTCACTGTATTTTTCTGAACGTTTTTATATGGACAGGAATGTTAACGGTTTCCTGCCCCACACACACACACTTCCACAATCACACAGGGACTTTTAGTTATGTACGTTTTCAGCGCTTTTAACTAGTATTTATTACCTGCCAGTGACGAAATTGTCACCCGATAAAAGGTTACCAAACCTAACCAGTATTTATTACCTGCCAGTGGCTGGCCCGCCACCCGATAAAAGGCTACCAAACCTAGTTTTACCTGTCAGAGCTTAAGTTTTACAGTGTTTTTCTACGCGCTTTGTCCCTCAGTCACACATGTTTTTAATACAAGACATACTCACTACTTATTGTTCTTGTCTCCCTCCTTCGGTATGTCGTCAACCGTCAGACTCCCGTCGACGGCCAGAGAGTCAGCCGGGAAAAGGTCTTTCTGCAGTGGCCACTGTCTTATCTGAGTCTTTGTCGCCTCCAGGAGTCCTCAGGTGTCTTGACATCCGGCTCTCGAAGGACCAATTTGTTGGGGCTGGTGACCCAACAGTAATTAAAACACTGTAAACAAGGAAAGGAAGACAAGACAGATTAATACATTTTACTCGCGAGGAGAACGGTCAAGGATAAACGACTCAGTCACAATAAGCGACCAGGGTCAGATCCCTGCTCGTTCTGAGCTCCTTTGGCCGTTCTCACCGCATTTATTGAAACTTCTTCACGCCCATAGTTACATAAAACAAGTTGCCCGAGCCTGAGGGGAGGGGGGATAAACGCCAAGGCAACTTGAAACATAAGATAAAAATAAAAGACATCAAACATATAATGAGCAAAAGGGAAAGGGAGCTTCCCTTTTCCCGTTCACTCCTAAAACCGTGATTCCGCTGCAGATGTTCACAGCACTCAGGGCAGGTCGACCTTGAGCGTTACTGGAGACATCTCTGTTGCTCAAAAAACACATCATTAGTACAGTTTATTTCACGACACTATAATAAGAGTAAAATAATAGGAGATAATTATATACATTTTTCTAACACTATCCCAGTGACTTTGGGCCTTAGGCGGGGTACACCCTGGACAGTGGCCAACTCATCGCAGGGTCAACACAGAGACATAGACATTACAGACATGTCATTCACTCTCACATTATGAGAGTGAATGACAGTCTGTCATATCTCGGACTTTTTGTTCCATTCTGTATGTGTTTAGTCATAGTTTTGATTTAGTTATACATTCACTAGGGACAATTTCGAGTCACCAATTCTACCTAACACATGCATGTCTTTGGACGGCTGGAAGAGCCGGAGAACCCGGAGAGAACCCACGGTAACACAGGGAGAACATGCAGACTCCACCCAGAGAGATCACTCCACCTCCACTCCACTTAAAAATAAACAATAGAATTGATGTCAAATGTGTCAGAGGCAATTTGAAATCATCAGGGATCAGAACGTGTCTGGTGTTTTTTACCATCAAACTACATTTTGAGCTGTGGAGAGTCTAATGAAGAGATTTAACCAAAAACAACTATTCATTTATTTAATTTTGTTTTCTTATTTTTTTTTGCCAGGAACGTCCCATTTCTTATCTCTTTTTCAAGCTTGTCCAAGCAAAGACAACTGCACAGTTCAGTCATAGCATCAACACAATGTTAGACAATCACAAGAATGTTCCCTCAAAACAGTTACAAACCAAACAAAAATTCAGCATGAATTTAAACGGACCTTTTGGAAGCCGTTCTTTCAGTTTCAGGACCTTTAATAAAGTATTCCAGGTGCAGAATATGGAAATGCTACTTAAGAGTCTCAGCGCAAACACCACATTTGAGTCTTGTCACTGCAAAGAGTAGGAAGAAACATAGTGTGGGTTGGTTAGCATAACTTCTAATACATATTATGCATCATCAATCAACCAAGATTTATTTGTATAGCATAATTTATACAAACCGTAACTCCGGCCAGAAAAGACATGAAAACCATATTGCAAAATAGCTCACAATACACAGTGTAAACGCATAACTAGTCACATCAAAAAAAGTATTTAGATTATTCATTCTGGACTTGAACATTGTCTCCTGTTGTTCTGCCTCCACAAACTGATCTGTTGATGCAGTGACAGAATCCACTGGTCTATATTCACCTGCGACACTGAAACATAGATCTGACTTGTCTGCATCATTGTGATAGGACACATTTTCACTGCTTATCAACTGACCTAAAGGCAGCATGTCGAGGTTGAACTGAAGGGGACCCAGGACTGACCCTTGGGGCACACCACACGTCAGGGTCATGTGGTCTGAGACACAGTTACCAATTTCAACAAAGTACTTCCTGTCTTCCAGTTTAGGGCAGTGCCAGTGATGCCCACCCAGTCCTCTAGTCTCTGTAAGAGGGCCCCACCCTGTCCTCTAGTCTCTGTAAGAGGGCCCCACCCAGTCCTCTAGTCTCTGTAAGAGGGTCCCACCCAGTCCTCTAGTCTCTGTAAGAGGGCCCCACCCAGTCCTCTAGTCTCTGTAAGAGGGTCCCACCCAGTCCTCTAGTCTCTGTAAGAGGGTCCCACCCTGTCCTCTAGTCTCTGTAAGAGGGCCCCACCCAGTCCTCTAGTCTCTGTAAGAGGGCCCCACCCAGTCCTCTAGTCTCTGTAAGAGGGCCCCACCCAGTCCTCTAGTCTCTGTAAGAGGGTCCCATGATCGACAGTGTCAAAAGCAGCACTCAGAACAAACAGAATTAGGACTGAGGCTTTGCCCGTGTCAGTGTTCAGGCGGATGTCATTTGTCACTTTGACAAGAGCAGTTTCTGTGATGTGATCTGAATCCTGACTGGAAAATATCAAAAAGTTGTTCTGTATGAGGGAAGATGTTAAGCTGTCGATAAACAACTTTTTCAAGGATCCTTCCCTGACAGGACAGGTTTGAGATGGGCCAATAATCCTTCATTACTGCGGCATCAAGACTGCTCTTCTTTAGGAGAGGCTTAATGACGGTTGTTTTCAAGGCCCTTGGGACCGTCCCAGATTGAAAGTGACATATTGACTATTTTAGTGATCGGTGTAAACACACTGCTCAACAGACTTTAAAAATCTATCTGGTAACTCATCCAGGCAGCATGTGGTGAACTAAGACTATTGAGAATCTCCTTGACATCATTGTCAGCCACAGGTGAAAGTCTCTGTAGGTGTTTCCAGCAGATTGTTATTTGCATTGTGGAGTTGATGATATTGAACATTTTCTGAACATTTTTATTAAAGAATACTGCAAACTCATTGCACTCGGATGTGGAAACTAGCTTTAACTACAGCTGAGTTGGGGGTGTGTCAATCTGTTTCCTGTTGCAGGACACGCAAGTTATACGACAGTTTACAATTATCATTATTTTTTTAAATCCTGTCTCTTTTTCTGCATGAGATTTGGTTGTACACAAACAGTTTCCTTTATAGATCTCATGATAAGCCTGGGTGTCGTCTGTCGTTATGTGTATTGTTAATGGCCTTTAAACATGATGTACCTTTGCTTTGGCATCTCATCTTTCAGAACCTAAAATAATGTAAGGCATTCCCTCATCAGGATTTGAGTTAGAACTCCATCTTCTGGCAGCAGTGTGAATCACCATGTGGAAATAAACATTTGTTTTAATGAACATGATTTGACGTTAGAAATGAACGAGTCTGGTGATCATTATGGAGTGTACTGAAGATCTATTATATATTATATAGATATATTTTTGTGAAGTGTTTTGTGAGTCTCAGGGAGAAGATTCAAACAGGATTCATAAAACCTCAGGTTTTTAAGAGGGAAGAATGTCACAACATGGTTAAAAGCTAAAGATCTGCAGAATATGTGATCTTTAAGACGTTAAAGTGTGTGTGTGTGTGTGTGTATGTCTGTGTGTGTGTGTATGTGTGTGTGTGTGTGTGTGTATGTGTGTATGTGTGTGTCTGTGTGTGTGTATGTGTGTGTGGGTGTGTATGTGTGCGTGTATGTGTAGGTGTGTGTGTGTCTGTGTGTGTGTGTAGGTGTGTAGGTGTGTGTGTGTAGGTGTGTGTATGTATGTGTGTGTGTATGTATGTGTGTGTGTGTGTGTATGTGTGTATGTGTGTAGGTGTGTGTGTAGGTTTGTGTGTGTGTGTGTCTCTGTGTGTGTGTAGATGTGTGTATGGGTGTGTGTGTGTTTGTGTAGATGTGTGTGTGTATGTGTGTGTGTGTGTGTGTGTGTGTAGATGTGTGTGTGTGTATGTATGTGTGTGTGTGTGTGTGTTTATGTGTGCGTGTATGTGTGTGTGTGTGTGTGTGTGTATGTGTGTGTGTGTGTGTGTATGTTGTGTGTCATTGCTCTTGTAAAATGCTTGCACAGTAAACAAACAACAGATTGCATTTCACAAAGTTAAAAAAAGACCGCAGTGCAGATAATGGCTTGTCTGTCACAGCGTTTCATCAGCTGTAGACGTCTGTGTCGCCGCCTCGTCCTCTGAGACTGGAGCTCGCCCTGATAAATGAGACACAGGGACATGTGGACAGGACAAGGCTGTCAGCCCCGCCCACCTCCACTCTGAGGACCAGACCTGTCGTCCAGACTTCACACAGACAGATGTAAATAACACGGGGAACATGGAAACGTCTAAAAAGTCTAGTGAAATGTTTGAAATAATCTATGTGGTGAACATCAATGTCAAGTGATACTAAGAATTGGATTTACATTGGAGTTATAAGATTACATGTGCACTGTTCCATTCAAATACAAATATACAATTGAATTAAACGATGGTATAGTATAAAACCTACAGTACAAATGTTGAAACTTGATTCACTGCTAATTGATTTTAAGATGATAGCAGAAGTGTCGATCAGTGGTCGAGTGGCACGTTGGCTGCTGGTGGTTTTAGCTGCTACAGTGTGGGTTAAGTGAGTTGGCGACCAGTAGATGGCGCCAACATTTAGTGTTTCCTAATGATTTAGCAGAGTCAATTCTATTAGACTTTCTCTGTCGTGCTATGGTGAAGTAGCCTCGTCACGCTGTGTGTCGGTTGCTGTACCAGGGTCGGTCATGGCTCCCACTGGCGTCCTGCATTTCAGCTGGTGACTGGGTCGGTCCATTTTTGAAGTGATGGCTGGTTGTGTCTGTTCCCCTCCTCTACTGTGGTCGGGCGTGGTCTTAGCATCATGCTCAGTCCTGGGCAACACAAAACAACTAAACTTTTCTTTACTTACTTAGGGCACCAATCCTGCAGTCTTTTTCTTTCTCTTTCTTTTTAAATGTTATGTTGATGCCTACTAAAGAAACGTGAAATGTGAATGAACAAACTCATGGAAAACTTAAACCTGGAAAACCTAGGAAATTGCAAACACGCGTAAAAGTCATAATTTAAAGCCGTATTTGCATTGTAAATAAGTGTTAACGTGTGAAAATGAAACTTTATGCCTTTTTCCACAAACTCACCTGTGCGCCTTATGGTTGGATTGATCCATTTGACCCTTTTCTGGATCCAGTTCCTGTAGCATGATTTATTATCAGATTTATTTAGTAGAATTTAGAGATCCATTTCCCACATTTCAACCCTGGCCTTGACCATGTCTCTATCCTCTCTCTCTTTGACCATCAACCCAGTTTGTCTGTCTCTATTGACATATTCTGTGTGTGTCACGTGACCTGTCATGTAATCTGGCATGTTGAAATCACGTGTGCTTTCTACTATTGGAATTGGTTGTACATTGGTCCTAAGTAACATTTCTGTCTCACTGTGAGACCAGCAACCCACGATTTGTATCAGAAATCTTTCGTTGCAGACAAAATCATGCAGCTTAAGACCTTTTTTCATGTGCGTGTCCTCTTCCACTCTGGCCTGTGTCCTGACTCTTTACAGCTCCACATGTATCACTCTCTAACCTAATGCGCCCTCTAAAGACACTTATCAGAGACACATACAAGACCAACAACGCCACCTGGACATGAATGGGCCCAGGACCATATTGGAAACATTAAAGGCGCACAGGTTCATTCACTTTGATTAAAAAGGAGGCCATTCAGATAAGTTACAATCATTTATTATATATTAAATACTTTGTTGCAGATTTAGAATGTAACGAGTCCTTTGAGTTTGTTAGATGTAATGTTGCTCTCAATGCACATCCGTTGGAATAATTAACATGTTAGTCCACACGTGAGACAGGCCCATGGCACAGGGCAGGAAGCACACAGAAGGGACAAGTAGCAGTAAAAAGAGAAGAGGCAAAGCAGCGACGGCCGGTGGCTCAACCCCGAAGCTTCATGTAATGAACGCGCACCCTTCACGGGCGATGGCTGACCGCATCTACGACACATCGGACCCCAGCTTCTCAAGATGTGCCAGCCACCAAAGCGACGGACAACGAGCGCCATGAAGCGACACCTACTGGGTGTCGGATTGTGGCACAACCCCATACTGCCACACAAGCATCCTAAATATTCACGGCAATGAGTTTATAATCCCTTTTCACGAGTCTAAATCCAACAAACGTTTAATGTTGCACTTGCTACTTCTCTGAGAATAAAATGCTCAATAAATATATACAGAAAAAACACTGTGGTCTCATTTTCACTCTAATAGATGTTTTTTTTTACAATATCTGTGAAGTGGCAAAAAAATCAGGCTAATGAACCAGTTCTGTCTTTCACGTTTCAAAACTGTGAAAATCAGGTGTGATCTTTAAAAAAGGAAAGATTACATTAGGCCCAAGAATAGATCCCTGTGGTACAACCCATTATCTAGCTTTATAAACGTTTCTGCTGATGTTACCGACTTTCTGTAAACATAAAGTGTTAAATTGCAGTGTGACAGGGAGAAGAGACGGAGAGAAGGGTCGAAAACAGGTTGACCTTTCACTCCACCACTCAGAGAAGTAACTGCTGTCATTTTGCAGTTCGGATGAAAGTTTGTAAAACAATCTTCAAAGCTTGTAATAGAAGTGGGATGTTTCGTGAATTATAGTTCTTGAGCAGGTTAAAGTCTGGTTGTATTGTGTTTTGAGACCTAACTTAACCAACACAAATACTGTTACATGACAAATTAGATGGAACACACTGTCTGGGATTATCCACTCTTGACTCGTTGTCTGTTGAATAATGCATTAAATCAATTCAAGCCTGGCTCTGGAGAAAGCCCAGAAGTGGGGTCGAGAGGCTGTGCACAGACTAATTCACAACTGTAGAAACAAACAGTGATTATGACAGACTGAACGCAGATGATGCATGTTGATCTTAACAGGAACAAAGCCAGTCAGGCGAGTTCCACAGTCTGAAGGAGCGAGCAGAGCGAGTGGGTGAGAGGATGAAGCAGGCGAACACAACATCCATCACTGAAGCGCTCCTCCCACACCAGCTCACACATAAAGACACTGATCTGCAGATGGAACTCAGCACGGCAGAGGCAGTGCACAGTCTAATATAGGCAGGAAATGAAATCAAATGAAAATACAATTTGAATGGTCAGGATGAGCAAATTGAGGAACAAAGCAGCTGTTTGGTGATTATATTGTTGTAGTTGTTGTTACAGACATGAACGGACACTGCATTTGATACTAATTATATTCATCACAAACCATTGAGTTATCCAAGTTTATAAAGTTCCAGCGCCAGTTTCCTATATTTATTGTAGTATCAGCTCTGGACAAGCTACTTTAGCAACAGGCAAATAAATAGAACTGTTTTCTATGATCTGCATTTTATTTTCCATAACTTTTTTATATCTTCTGTTCACTTTTCCATGCTTCCATTTGATCATTACATGTCAGATCAAATATATTGTAGTATCCAAGTTGTGTAGTGATTATACTATTCAGAACTGCCATTCAGAACAGTGTTGACCTCAGGGATGTTTAAAGAATTAGAGATTGACTGTCAAATGAAGATGGAATCACAATTTATAAGACTCAAAATCAGTGGCGGCTGGTGAATTTTCTTTTAGGTGGGGCTATTGAAATTTTTTTATTTTGTAGATGTGATTTCCTGCATTCTGGTGCATTTTAGGCAAACTTCTCCACCTCTTTGTCGTCCCAGGGGGAGATAACGTGTAGTAAAGTGGGAGATTCCCCCCCAGAGCGACCGCGGTAAAGTGGCCCGCACGAGAAAATCTGTTGCGCGGTGTGGCTGTTAATTACGGTAATGGTAAAAAGCACGGCAGTGGTGTTTGGTAAAACCACACATAACAACTAATTTACCACAACAGTGTGTCGTCCCAAACAAACAATCCAATCAGCCGTGCAATAGCATAGCGCTCCGTTAAAACTAGTGTGCTCACATTAAAACTAGCTAACCACTGACTGTCACAGCAGCACAGGTGAGGAGTGAGCTGAAGAGGATTAAAGTGAGGAAGGCAGCAGGACCTGATGGCATCAGCCCCAGGCTCCTTAAGTCCTGCAGATGAACTGTGTGGAGTTATGGAGCATGTCTTCAACATGAGCCTGAAGCTGAGGGTGGTACCACAGGTCTGAAGACCTCCTGTCTGGTACCTGTGCCCAAGACACCGCGCCCCAAAGACCTCAACAGCTTCAGGCCGGTGGCTCTCACGTCCTGATGAAGACACTGGAGCTGGTCCTGGACCACCTCCGCTCCACCGTGAGCTCAGCCATGGACCCGCTGCAGTTTGTATATCGGTCTGGCATCGGAGTGGAGGACGCCGTCATCTCCCTGCTGCACCGCTCTCTCTCTCACCTGGAGAAGCCTGGGAACTCTGTGAGAATGCTGTTCTTCGATCTTTCCAGCGCCTTCAACACCATCAGCTCCTGAGGGACAAGCTGGAGACAGCTGGTGTGGAGTATGACCTGGCAGAGTGGATCCTGGACTACCTCACAGACCGACCCCAGTTTGTGAGAGCCCGGGACTGTGTGTCTGACACTCAGACCTGCAGTGTGGGGGCGCCCCAGGGCACTGTCCTCGCGCCCTTTCTCTTCACCCTTTACACTGCAGACCTCAGACACGACATGGACAGCTGTGTCCTGCAGAAGTTCTGACGACTCTGCCATCATCGGACTCATCACGGACGACGATGATGACGAGGAGTACAGAGGACTGGAGCAGGACTTTGTGGACTGGTGTCAGCGGAACCACCTCCTCATCAACGCGGGGAAGACCAAGGAGATGGTGGTGGATTTCCGCAGACGCCACCCCACTGCCCCCCTCACCAGTGAACATCCAGGGACGGGACATTGAGAGAGTTACTCATACAAGTACCTGGTGTTCATCTGAACCACAAACTGGACTGGACTCATAACACAGACGCACTGTACAGGAAGAGCCAGAGTCGGCTCTACCTCCTGAGGAGACTCAGGTCTTTTGGAGTGACAGGGCCACTCCTGAAGACCTTCTACGACTCTGTGGTGGCATCAGCCCTCCTGTACGGTGTGGCCTGCTGGAGCAGCAGCATCACAGAGAGGGAGAGGAAGAGGCTGGACAGAGTCATCAAGAAGTCCAGCTCCGTCCTGGGCTGTGCTCTGGACTCGGTGCAGGAGGTGGGGGACAGAAGGGTCCTGGCTAGATTCACATCTATGCTGGACCATGAGTGTCACCCCCTGCAGGACACTCTGTCCCCTGCAGGACACTCTGTCCGCTCTGGAGAGCAGCTTCAGTGAGAGACTGATTCACCCTCGCTGTGTGAAGGAAAGGTTCCGTAGGTCTTTCCTTCTGCTGCTGTCAGACTTTATAACAAACACTGTTAGTCCTGAACACTCGCAATACTGACCTAACCATGTGCAATTCCGTCATATGTGAAATTCATGTGCAATCCATGTGCCGTCGTGACACATATTCATGTGCAATTACTGTCGTGATCACATGCAATGGTATTTATGTATTTATTTTTATCTTTATTATTTTCCCCTTCATCCCTTGTTGGGAAATGGGAGGTTTTGTCTATAGTAGTTTTTGTTCATAGGAGATCTTCTACTGAGAGTGTTTTTCAAACTTCCTATAAGTGATCTGTTCTTTTCCTCTGTATTTACCTCTGTATCTACCTGTGTTGCAACAATGGAATTTCCCCATGTGGGACAATAAAGGATTATCTTATCCTAACTAGCTCGCTAGCCGGCATCACTTTGTTTAATCGGCTGTCACTCCGCTATTAACGGAAAATACCTTTCAAACTCGGTGATTGTTTTCACAACTAATGTGTCCTTCATCCTACCAAATATAATGAAAGGGCCTGTAGTATTGCACCGTGAGCCAAGAGCAGAGTTTTGTTCAGTTATCCTTCAATCTACTCTATGTAAACAATGACATGATGAATCCACATGGCTGAGCACAATACTAGAACTTCTATAAATATCACAATTTCATCACCACAAAACAAAATGATCCTTCCTGATGCTGTGAGTGAACCTCTGGTGATCCTGCCACGAAGAGTCCAACTATCACACGCACAATCTCAGGAAAAGGTTCTGGTGTATGCCTTTTCTCTCGTCTGTTGGGTCATGTTCACTTCTGGCTTGTCAGGTCTGAGTTGTTTTACAATGAGCTTTTCCTCAAAAGTTCTTCTTCAGAAGCAGATGTGAGGATTTGACTGAATTTGCGGCAAATTCATCCGACGTTGCCATTTGACACACTTCACTGCTGGAATGAAGCAGCTGCAGTGGTGCATCTTGGTACTTTGGGGAGCTAGTCTTCACCGCCCCAAACCCATAACATTCCTCGACGATGATTGGCGGATATGTATTCTTTTTTGCCTAGCAACAGTGGAGCCATTGGCTTAAATACAGCACAATGGGGCTGATCGAACAAGCGCCCCGGCACGAGCCTATTGGCTCCTACACCAAACATGATAAACGTTCACGTTTTAAACGTGGAACTTGAAAGTGAATGTAAATATAATTCTGGAGAGTTCCAAACCCATAAAGCAAAATCATCAATAGCATCTAATTAACACATTTTTTTGTTTTCAAAATGAGAGATTATTTAAAAAATAAAATAAAATAAAAACAGGCAGACAGGTCCAGCGCCCCCTATGGGTGAGCCACCACTGCTCAAATTACAGGTGACATTACTGGTCAAACGCACTTTATATATTGTCAAACTGTCCAGCACTCAACTCAACATAATTTAACTTTTTTTTCTGTTTTTCGGGAATAACTGCCAAAAGATTCTGTCAGAAAAACAAATCCAAAGTATCCAAGTACATATCCACAAAGTACATCGTTTGTCCACCAGGAGGTGCTGTTGCTCTTCACACACAGTAATCACACCTCTGCCAACTCTGAGCAGTAGAAGCAGCAGATTTACAGTGGGCGAATGGGAAAAATCGGTTCTGTGAAGGGAAGGATACATGAGCCGAGTGCAATGAAACGGCGTCAGAGCTGAGGACAGTAATAGCACTGACTCAACAAGTCCCAGGACCAGTATTAACATGGCGAGTGCTGACGAGGCTCCTGTTAATTTACTGTTTGAGTATCTGAGTTATAGGCGCAAGTCAGAAATATATGTATGACTGGATAATTTCCGCTATATTATAGCATGTTGCAGCTATAGAGGTTATGCAGATGACATCCAAGTATTTGGAGTTTTAGCAGTCAGTGTCAATTGTGAGTAATGAAATGTCCCCCTGTAAATGTGAAAGAGCTGCCAGTCATCAACTCTGCTGAATATGTAGTTTGTACCTGAGTAACTCAAGTTAACAGTTGTAGAAAACCAGATAAACAATGGGAACACATTTATCACTGATTATTTGAGTTTTCTGCTGGAGGCTCGGCCTCTTGCTTGTCTCCAAGGAGAATGTCCCACAGTGTGGTGTGGGACAAGCAGGTGACGCCACAATGGAAATGTATGTTTTCAAGAAATGTATTAGCAATGAAAACACTTATAATAAAGCAATGTAATCAAATTCTATACTAAATATAGAACATTCCAAACAATTCATGGAAACACTTTGACAAAACTTCACATAATTGGCCTTAATAATGCATGAACAAAGACTTAATTCATAATGAACAAATAGTTTATCATGGATGATTCTGGTTTAACTTAATGAAGTAGATTTATTAAGAATGACTCATTCTTAATAAACAATGTGTTTATTGTGAGTTGAAGGACACAAACAGATCCATAAACATGCTCTCGAGTACTTTAACCTTGAGTACTTAAAACAATGTGTTTATTGACGTTTCCCACGTCAAGAATTTAGTTGGAGCTCCATCTACAGGCATCAGGGAAAATTAATAAGAGGATTCAAAAAAAGCTGGCACAGAGTTGTAATAAACGTCATTTTGAGGCAGAAATGCTCAAAACGAGTCTGGAAAGGTGAAGCTCAGAGGGAGAACACTTATTAAACAGGATTCATCAAACACACGTGAATAAAGGTAAATAGGCAAGGCAAGTTTATTTATTTATTTCATACACAAGGCAATTCAAAGTGCTTCACACAACAGGAAAAAATGCATTAAAATCACAAAGAAATTACAGAAACAGAAATACGATAAAAATAACTAAAAAATAATCATAATAATAAAAGAAATAAATCAAAAAAACACCTAGCCACAAAGGGTAACGTGTTTTCGGAGTCCAACTTTTTAAATCAGTCCAACTGATTGTCTAAACTAATGGAATCACATAAAATAGAAGAGTGCAAATAAAAATCCTTTCAGTCTCATGCACAGCTGAACAAAACAGTTTTTAGCTTAGATTTGAACATTGTCAGTGTAGAACCTGTCTCACATCTTCAGGAAGAACTGAAACGCACCAGCAGGAGGCCGGTCCATGTTTAGTCCTGACTCTGGCACCAGCAGGAGGCCGGTCCATGTTTAGTCCTGACTCTGGCACCAGCAGGAGGCCGGTCCATGTTTAGTCCTGACTCTGGCACCAGCAGGAGGCCGGTCCATGTTTAGTCCTGACTCTGGCACCAGCAGGAGGCCGGTCCATGTTTAGTCCTGACTCTGGGCACCAGCAGGAGGCCGGTCCATGTTTAGTCCTGACTCTGGCACCAGCAGGAGGCCAGTCCATGTTTAGTCCTGACTCTGGCACCAGCAGGAGGCCGGTCCATGTTTAGTCCTGACTCTGGCACCAGCAGGAGGCCGGTCCATGTTTAGTCCTGACTCTGGCACCAGCAGGAGGCCGGTCCATGTTTAGTCCTGACTCTGGCACCAGCAGGAGGCCGGTCCATGTTTAGTCCTGACTCTGGGCACCAGCAGGAGGCCGGTCCCTGAGGTCCTCAGAGTCTGAGATGGTTCATATGGCACTAACATGTCTGAGATGTACTTTGGTGCTAGGCCATGGAGAGACTTGTACACAAGCAGAGCTGCTTTAAAGTCTCTTCTCTGAGAAATACAACTTCAGGTATGTTTTTGATGAGGAAACATGGTTAAAAGTACATTTTGTGTATTGTGTGTCCTTTAAGTCTTTATTCATCCTTTATTGAGGCTATTAAAAATGTAGTTATTACAAAAGTATTACCCAATTTATTTTTGTGTTGCTCAAAATCACAACTGACAATCCCCATGACAAGAAGGTAGCGATTCCTCCAGCAGAAAAGTTACATAGTGCACCTTTAACCCTCTACCATCGCCGTAACCATTCAGTTTCTGATTCTCATTTCTGATTCTGGGTGCTTCTGACCATGAACCTACAGCTCAAGATCTGGAGAAGGTTGCCCACGTGACAGTGAAGGACGGGTTAAATAACTGTGGCTTTTGCTGGAAATGCTAAACAAATGTAAAGAGAAGAAAGAAACAGAAGAAAAACAGAAATGTGGATTGCATTGAGAGTGGAAAAACCGGATGATTCAGACCTCTTTATCATCAGTCCATACACCTAATGAATATGTAAACTCAACTTCTTTGGAATAATATAGCCTTAACAGCAGGATTCTGCAAAACCACCTCCTTAAAACCTTTTCTATTCCTCCCCAAATATTTCAGTCACATGCGCAAAAAGGTGAAGATTTAATAAAGCATTAGATTATTCTTTTCTTTGATGGAAGAATACGGGCGATATTAGATTTATTCATCGTACATCCTTTGAATCCTCTCCTCTGGACTGTCCTCTGGGGTTTTTATGAAGGGATGAGTGATGATGGCGAGGGTCATAAGGTGGAGGTGGGCGGGACGGACCAAGGAAACGGTGCTGCAACAGTCCACGTTTAAAGATGCAGCGAGAGCTTTATTCTGTGCTGTGTTTTTATGCTAACACAAGGAATAATGTGAATGGTAAACTTGATTAAAGGTCTCATTTCATTCAACATTTTTGACACTTCAGCACTGTTTCCTCCCACATTTTACAGCTTAAATCAATGTCTGTATATCACCAGTAGAGGGCGCAAGGACAGTGAGTGAAGCCAAAAATGATAACAATTAGTTTCCAAGTTGAGATGAAGCTATTAGTTAAGGCAATTTGAGATAAGAAATGATCAAAATGAGTTTGGCGAATGCACGGATATGGACAATCCCTTCCTGGATTATCACATCATGATGTCACATGGTGGGAGGTGGTGAGCCGTGGTCTGAGTCCGTGAGCCGTGGTCTGAGTCCGTGAGCCGTGGTCTGAGTCGGTGAGTCGTGGTCTGAGTCCGTGAGCCGTGGTCTGAGTCCGTGAGCCGTGGTCTGAGTCCGTGAGCCGTGGTCTGAGTCCGTGAGCGGTGGTCTGAGTCCGTGAGCCGTGGTCTGAGTCCGTGAGCCGTGGTCTGAGTCCGTGAGCCGTGGTCTGAGTCCGTGAGTCGTGGTCTGAGTCCGTGAGCCGTGGTCTGAGCCCGTGAGCCCGTGAGCGGTGGTGGAAGGTTTGCATAATATGGGACCTTTAATGAAGAATACCTGATGGTGACTTTCAAACTTGGAGCAGAATGTTCTGGACGACAACCTAATGATACAAATGACATGTACCGATCCATCAGGGTATTTCTACACCATGGCTAGTTTACATGCACAGCAAAAATCTGATTTTTGGAGATTATATTAATTAAATATTAACATTTCTGTCACCCTAATGTAGGAAAAGCAAGAGAAAATGCTCAAGGTTGAAATATTTTAAAACCCATTTTTCTTCTAAATTTAAACATCCATTCAGTCACCGACACATGTCACCGACACATGTCACCGACAGCACGTGATACACACCGTCACGTGCTGTTTATGAGGATCAGATTTCTCTTGCTCATATAAACAAAAATGCAATCTCAATATTAGCTTATCTGATTATCGTAATCTGTTTTCATTTCTGGCCACGAACAGTAAATGTACGCGGTGTGAAAGCAGAGCCTCGTATGGTGCCAGAATAAATAGACCTGAGAACACAGCGTCCTAATAATCCTCCTCTGTACTGGCCCGTCTGACACATCCCACCCACATGCAGCAGTCTGAGCCGAGGTCCCCGCAGACTCCCATCTGATACAGCACATATACAGTGTGTCACCGGGGCAACGGAGAGACGCAGACGTCCATCAAACTCTCAACACATTTTCCATAAAGGACTCATAAGGATCGCTGCAGGTAGATATAATATAAATTTGAAACGCGATGCGGAAAGAATCTCGCGCTGGTGTTGTTGGTGGTGAAGAGGAGGAGATTAGGAGATGCTGAGGAGGCTGGTGGTTCTGCTGCTGCGGTGGAGATGATGCAGAGAATGGTGACAGTACAAAACTGTAATAGCAAAGAGAGAGAGAGTGCATTTATATGGTTGGAAAGTTGATGAGTGGATGTAGTAATGTGATAGTGTCCTTCATACATACTTTGAGAAATCCTCCCTGTGTTATTTTTTTAAACAACTGTGAGGATGAAAAAAGAATAATAATGGATAATAGTTTTGTTTATTTGACATTTGGAGTTTGAAAACCACATTGGAAAACATGTGTAATGAGAAACACGTCAAAAACAACCAAAACCAAAGCCAACTTTGATTGAGTTGCTAGATCAGAGTTCATAGTGCATTGTTCAGGCTCGTGACAGCTTACGGGCAGAAGCTTTTAGCCGAAAGGGGTCTTACATTTAATGAGCGATCTCTTCTACCTGAAGGAAGAGGCTCAAAGTGCTTTGTTTAAAGTTTACGGTCATAAAAAGAGCTTCAAGAACAGGAAGGTCACAGTTCACGGTTTCTTTGGCAGTGCTGACCACATTATTTGAAGCCTTTCTCTCTTTGGCTGTAATGCTACTGAACCACACAGTTATACAGCCAACAAAAAGATGTTCAGTGGTGAATGAAAGAATAACAAATATGACAGAAGCAAATCACTTATGATATCATCTGGCCATAAAGTGCTCCTTAAAGGACAAATATGCTTTGATAAATTGTCTTTTTGGAGCTTTTAACAAAGTTGTAACATTGTTCCCTCATCAAATACATACTTGCAGTTGTAAATAGCTTCATTCAGGCTTTTTTCATTAATCCTGTTTTACAAGTTCAGTCTCAAAACTCATGCCGTTTCAATTTTCCATTTTATAGCTACTTTGCAGCTAGAAATCCAATTCAGTTTTGAAGTCTCACCAGACTCAATCTTCAACTTTTTATTTCATTACAACCGCATGTTTTCATTTGCAGACCGGTTGTGTAGCTTGAGCAGGTGTTTTTTTTTTTTACCTGGAGGCCCGCTTGTTTTGGTAATATGAGATTGGGGCCGAATCTCATATTTAATGTATTGCAATTGATTGATTGTGCCGCCCTCAAGCAGGTGCTCGCGGCCCTACGTTGGGCCTCGGCACTATACTTAAAGGCGTAATGGACGATTTTTTGGCGCCAAATCTGAGTCTCATTTCCTCGTGGCGCGGACTGTCGAATAGTCCTGCCACGTGTCAATCATAGAACTCAGCTACCGCTCACCTGCAGCTGCGTGAGGCTCGTCCCCAGGAGAGCAGCACGTTTCCCTGTGTCTACGCTCATGGATCTATCATAATATAGTTCCCTTAGTGTACGGGACAAAATTAAGACTGAGAAAGACAGTTCGAGCTGACTCAGAAGAGACGGAAATCTAGAGACGCGATCCGTCGCGCTAATAAACAAACGCACTTGCTTCCGCACGGGGTGAGTGCGGAAGTCCACTTGAGTTCGAAAAATTGTTAAGACTTGGTAACTTAGATTGCTATCTTTTGTTTTTACAGTTCATTCCCACGGCTGCCAGTATATGACATACTAACACCAATTCCCAGAATGGATACACATCTGATGAAACAACTCATTCCAGAAGTTACCTCGGGTGCCGCTATCTGTTACAAAAAATAAAAAAAAAATCTATATATATATATTTAGGGCTGCCGATCTCAAAATCAAATCATTTCTAAATGGACACAAAGGTGTTTTCAG
Source organism: Eucyclogobius newberryi (assembly GCF_026437365.1). Lineage (NCBI taxonomy): Eukaryota > Metazoa > Chordata > Actinopteri > Gobiiformes > Gobiidae > Eucyclogobius > Eucyclogobius newberryi. The sequence continues at coordinate 975,945 of NW_027315735.1, read as the reverse complement.
GGAGATCGCTGCAGTGTTGACTAGTTGGTCACATGAACATTGAATATTTGATACAGATCAACCTACTTCATATAATATTTTAGCATTAGAACTTTTCCCCCGTTCCCCACTTCGATAAATCAAAGGCATTATTTTAGGTTTCAGAAACGGGGATGAACATTCTAATAATTTTCTTCAACCATTAGTTGGATCCATTAGTGGAGCACAATGCAGTAAAAGCAGAGCAGGTCTTTGATCTGTTCACGGATGAATTAAAGAATCTAAAAATGCAGTTTTATTGCAGTGTTTATAGTAATTATTGATAAACCACCTTGAAATAAAGATTCACATTGCAAAGTCACTGCCTTAGCTTTAAAAGGTAAAATCGATTATTTCCCATCTAGGGCCAAAAGCTGTTTTCTTCGCCAACATGTTTTCTTCACCAATGTGAGATCCAAGTTAAATAAACCATCTGTGTACTTTTGTAATGGCCAAAATCACAACAGCAGCTGCCTCGATGGGCGGCAAAGAAGCTGTCATTGATCAATAATAGAGAGGCAGATTAAACACTGTTCACAAGAATCCAGCAAATGGGTAACGGTCCCACAGCATCCTCTGGCCTTAGACCCTCCTTCTGAGCAAGAAAATACAAAAAAAAAACAGTGGGAAAAAGCTGAAATTTGGTTGTGTTTAATTGGTTAACCACAAACGCCCCAAATCTGAATATTGTTACTTGAATTTCATACATACATTATCTTAAATGTCTAAAATGTTAACAAAAACAACACCCATAACTGGCAAGGACTAAATAATGCATGAAATAGGATACGTAACATTATGTGCTGAGGCATCTAAAGCGACAGTAGAAGTTAAAAGCTTGAATAATTTGAAGAAGGCTTTTGTTTGTTCAGAGGGTTTTAAGAGCTGCAATTGCTACATTGGTGAAGAAAAGCATTGGGAAAATGTATAAAGTATTTAAAAGCTAAAAAAAAGTCCAAGAAGCACTTATGATCACCAGCTCAGAGACTCTGTGATGTGTTACACCAAGGACCAGACTGAGAACTGTGATCTAAAGAAGTCAACTGGGGTGCAGAACATTCTGAACTCATGGTCTGGATATGATTAGAGTTGTAAGTTTACACTAACTATGTGTTACTTTGTAATTTTACCATGTATCATACAGTATTGTAATTAAGGACAAAATAGATTTTAAAATGTTGAGTTTGACATGAGCAAATGTTGATTGGTAATTAGCAGCAAGACAAATATCAGATATTGGCATTGGCTGTGAAGAGCCACAGTTATAACACAAATACATCAATTTGATTATTAATTTTGAGATCTCATCTTACACAATGCACATAACTTTATAATATATAATATAATTTATAATGTATAATTTTAAAGTTTTAATTTACATATATTTCACCATATGTTACTCATCCATCCATCAGTCTAAGCAGGCACTCCCAGACTTCCTTCACCCCCGACACTTCTTCCAGCTTCTCCGGAGGGAATCCAGGCCAGCCGAGAAACATAGTCCCTGCAGCGTGTCCTGGTCTACGCCAGGGGACATGCCTCCCCAGGGAGGTGTTCAGAGGGGGCTCCGAAACAGATGCCTGAGCCACCTCAGTTGGCGCCGCTCCATGTGGAGGCGCATCAGCTCCAATCCAAGCTCCTCCCGTGTGACTGAGCTCTTCACCCTATCTCTAAGGAAGCGCCCAGCCACGCTGCAGAGGAAACTCATTTCAACCGCTTGAATCCGCGATCTTGTCCTTTTGGTCATTACCCAAAGCTCATGACCATAGGTGAGGGTAAAGAGCTTTGTCTTTCGACTCAGCTCCTTCTTCACCACAACATCCTGTTCTCCTGTTCCATCCTTCCCTCACTCGTGAACAAGACCCCAAGATACTTGAACTCCTCCACTTGGGGCAAAGACTCCCCACCCACCTGGAGAGGGCAAGCCACCTTTTTCCGGTCAAGGACTATGGCCTCGGATTTAGAGGAGCCAATTTTCTGTCCCAGTGCATGTTGCATGTCCATGTTTGATAGAAGCATCAGGATCTCATCATCTGCAAACAGCAGAGATGAGATCCTGTGGTCCTCAAAGCAGACACCCTCCGACCTCTGACTGTGCCTAGAAATGTTGTCCATAATAACAATGAACAGAACTGGTGACAAAGGGCAGCCCTGGTTGAAACAGGTCTGACTTACTGCCGGCAATGCGAACACAGCTCCTGCTCCGGTCATACAGGGACCGGACAGCCCTGAGCAAAGGGCCCTGGACCCCATACCTGAAAGCATCCCCCAAAGAGCACCACGGAGGAAACGGTCAAAAGCCTTCTCTAGATCTACAAAGCACAAGTGGACAGGTTGGGCAGATTACTCAATCAATGGAAAATAAGTTGTACACTGTAGAGTGGTTGGCAATCCTGTCTTGCACTGACAGAATGTTGATTGAATTCAACATTACTGTGTGTTCTACCATCTTCCCACTGGCACTGGATTTGCTTTTGCAGATTAAGCCCACCCGTGGAACTTATTTTCCTAGTTTTATTCATTATTCCCCTTTTTAGACCCTAATCTAAATTTGAGTGGTACCAGCTTCAACTTTGAAATAGGAATTGTCAAAAGCCAACAAAATCACAGTCCGTCAGTCTGCTCCTCAAACAGCAGCTTTACCCCTCATATTTAAAAACATGAATACATGAATGTGCCTGCAACAATATTAAGGAAAGGCTAAATTGAACTTGTGAGTTTTCAGCCGTGATTTGTTCTTTATAGTCTGAGTTCCTTAGGGGTCGTGGGAGTGAGTTTCAAAGAGTGAGGGCGGCTGCAGCGAAAGCTCAGTTTTAAGGGAAATCGGCACTCAACTTAAGGGGTTTAAAAGCAACCTACAATGGCCGCTGTAAGTACCACTACAACTACCACAATGTTCATGTTACGTTTTCTTATGCATCCACATCCTCCTTACCACTCAGCACTGTAGCCAACCACAATGTTTCACTATCAAACTCATTTGAAAGCGTACATTTGCCAAACTTCTGTTCCGAGTTCGCGGGAAGTTCCGTTTTGGATGCCTTGTGCCGTGAGAGAGCCAGATACATGATTCATTTTCTTCCCCAGAACATGATTCAAATGTCTTTAGCAGCCAGTACCAGGCGGAGCAGTCAGAGGCATAATTATACAGCGGAACTTCAGGATGCCCACGCACTTTCACAGCAGCATGGCAGAGACAGAGTGTGAGAGGAGAAACGGATAACCGAGACATTTAGTACATGTTTTCATTTGGTATTATTACTGACAATGTATTTTATGTAACATGTCAGACTAATTGAGCAGAGTAATTTAAATAATCTAATGGCAGGAGTTAACCAGAGCAGGTAATATGATTTTATTTACTTTATTACGTGTGCCCAAGTCTTAAATATTTGGGTGAGCCAGCAGCAAGTGTCTTTTTAAGAGCTGCAGCAGGTGAAAAATAGTTATAAAAGAGTTATTTTCCATGGAAAATGTATTGGAATACCCATCAGGAACAACTTAAGTCTGCTCTCTCAGGCTTTCGCATGAAGAAGAAGCATCTCATGGACAGAGACAACACAGGCAGAAAGAGCAACGAGCACTGTTGGATCAGGGAGTCCATCGGGATCTGAAAACGCGCCAACTGAACTGTAAATCGAGATGAGGGGGCGTACCAACTGTCTCACACCTGGGATACATTTCTTGTAGACTGCAGATAGCCCTGTTGTTCCACTGCTGCTGTAAGATGCTGCCAAAATCGGTTTAAATCAGCTGAGCAGACACGTCACAGCAACACCAAGTCCCATTTTTAGGAAGGCTACAGCGTGCAGCCGGAACTGACAAGGTATGAGAAAAACAGAGGTCTGTGCGTTCGAATAGATCCAAAGCCATGAGTGCGTTTTCAAGTCTCTGTTTGTGTGTGAGAGAGAGGAGGTGTCTGTGTCTTCAGAGGAGCGCTTCTTTCACAAATCAAGTGGAAAATACAGACGCGTTGTACGTTCTGTTGCATTTTTCAGACGTTCTTGTTTGGGCACTGAAGCTTGGCCACCCTGACCAGCAGCTAATTCATTCACTGGTCATCAGCCTCAATAGCGGATGTGTCTGCTATGACAAAAACTTGCCATCCAAGCGCAAGAGAAGATATGAAATCATCTTAACCTCTGTAAATAAATTAATTAAGAAACATATTATTTCCTTGTTTTTGCAATGTGAGCCTGATACAATTAGGAAACCATCTCTGGGTTATTATCAGCTTTTTGTGTATTTACTGACCAGTCCCAAAAACATCAAACCTGACCCTGCCCAAGCCTGTTCATGCCCCATGTGAACCAAACCAAAGCCAGATGGTTAACTGCAAACCATTCTACTCTCCACGTGAGTTTTCCTCATTCATTCTGGCCACTGTTTACATTCCACCGAGGGTGAACCTGCAGGAGGCCCATCGCACACTCCTGGACCGGGTTTTGAGTGTGGAGCGGACCTTCCCGGACTCCTTGTGTACTATCCTGGGCGTTTTTAACAAGGGGGATCTCAGCCACGAACTACCAAAGTCAGACAGTTTATCAAAGCCCGACCAGAGAGCAGAACACACTGGGTCTCTAATACACAAGGCCTTTCGCGCCGTGACCCGAGCTGCTGTGGGCTCTTCAGATCTCGCCATGGTTCACCTGATCCCAATGTACAGGCAGAGGCTGAAGCTCTCCAAACCTGTAGTGAGACCATCTAAGAAGTGGACCAATGAGACAGTGGAGTAGCTACGTGTGTGCTTAGACATTACAGACCGGGAGGTTTTCAGAGCTGCCACAGATAGTTTGGATGAGGACACAGACACTGTGATGTCAGACATTAGATTCTGTGAGGACAGCATTATACAAACACACACCAAAGTCGACTTTAATAATGACAAACCCTGGTTCACACCAAAACTGAGGCAGTTAAGGCGGCAGAAGGAGGCAGTGCACAGGGCCGGTGATAGCTGAAACCTGATCAGAGCGATCAAGTAGACAGACTTAGTACTTGTGTGAAGGAGATAAAAACCTGGATGACACTAAACTACCTGCTTCTTAACCCTGAAAAAACCGAGGTCATTGTGCTTGGCCCTAAGCATCTACGAGACGCTCTATCTGAGCAGATAGTCACACTGGACAATGTCAGTGTAGCCTCCAGTTCTACTGTAAGAAACCTTGGAGTCTTATTTGACCAGGAGCTCTCATTTAAAGCTCATATAAATCAAGCTTGTAAAACAGCCTATTTCCATTTGCGCAACATCGCCAAAATCAGAAGAATCCTGCCTAAAAGTGATGCCGAAAAACTTATCCATGCATTTGTAACGACTAGATTAGACTACTGTAACTCCCTGCTTGCAGCGTGTCCTAAAAGCTCCATAAAAAGCTTTCAACTGGTTCAAAATGCAGCAGCAAGATTACTAACAGGAACAAAAAGAAGAGAGCACATTACGCCAGTGCTGAAGTCTCTTCACTGGCTCCCCGTCGAGTCTAGAATCAAATTCAAAATTCTACTCTTGACCTACAAAGCCATAAATGACATGGCCCCATCCTACCTCAAAGATGCTATAGAACCATATCATCCAAACAGAGCTCTTCGCTCTCAGAATGCCGGCCTTCTGGTGGTGCCAAGAGTCTCTAAAAGTACTGTAGGAGGTAGAGCGTTTAGCTACCAAGCTCCTGTGTTATGGAATCAGCTCCCGACCCATGTTAAATATGCTGACACAGTCTCTTCATTTAAGTCCAGGCTTAAAACGTTCCTCTTCGAAATCGCTTATGGTCAGAGTAGTTAGGAACATAAAGATAAACCCACAGCTTCAGCTACGCTGCCCTAGGAGTAACTGTGCTGGGGGAAGTATGACAGCTTGAGCACTATCCTCTTCTTCTTCTGACTACTTATGCTATCAAACAATATTTATTTTTTGATTCCACTTGCAAACTGTTCACCGCCTTCTTTTCTTTCTCTCACTCCTGAGGACCTGTGGACCCAGATGCCCCTCCCCTGGTGAAGTGGTCCCTGCCCTGTGTGGACGGTCCCTCATCTGCCTGAAGAGTGGCTCCAGTTCGCCTCAGTCGGTCCCTCATCTGCCTGAAGAGTGGGTCCAGCTCGCCTCCGACGGTCCCTCGTCGGCCTGAAGAGTGGGTCCAGCTCGCCTCCGACGGTCCCTCGTCTGCCTGAAGAGTGGGTCCAGCTCGCCTCCGACGGTCCCTCTTCTGCCTGAAGAGTGGGTCCAGCTCGACTCAGACGGTCCCTCTTCTGCCTGAAGAGTGGGTCCAGCTCGACTCAGACGGTCCCTCTTCTGCCTGAAGAGTGGGTCCAGCTCCAGTCTCCTCGTGTCCGTCTGTCCGTCTGTGAGAGTCGGATCTCTCCTTCACTGGAACTCCTCCAGGTTTCTACGCTTTTTTCCCAAAGAGGTTTTTTTTTGTAGTTTTTCCTGGCCGAGAAGGAGAGTCTAAGGACAGAGGACCCTGGGACATCGTCCCTCGCCACCACAGACATTGTCTGACTTCATCGCCACCACAGACATTGTTGATTCATTTCTCCCTGTGGCCCTCAGAGGCAACTGTTGTTGTGATTTTGGGCCTTACAAAAATAAATTGATTTGATTTGATTTGATTAGAGAGCGCTATAAAGATGCAAAGTACGGCTTTAGCAGGGAGGTGTCAAGAGCTAGATCACACGCGTCTGAAACAGTAGTTCTCCAATAACAACCTGTGTGGAGTGAGCTCCGACTTCTCACCAACAAGCCCAAAGCCCTCTGCAGACACTGCGGACGACCGGAAAATGGCTGAGGAGCTTAACACCTATACTCCAGGTTCAAGAAAAGCCAAGCTGCCAGTGCAGATGATAGTGTGGTTTTACAGCCATCCTTGAGTCCATCTTCACCTCCTCCATCACCGTGTGGTAAGCTGGAGCCACAGCCAGGGACAAACAGAGACTGTAGCACATTGTGCGCTCTGCTGAGAAGGTGTTCGGCTGCAGACTTCCATCTCTGCAGGACCTGTTCGTCTCCAGGACTCTGGGACGAGCAGGTCGGATCACAGCCGACCCTTCTCACCCTGGACATGGACTATTTGAGCCACTCCCCTCAGGCAGGAGGCCACTCCCCTCAGGCAGGAGGCTACAGTCCATCCGGATCAGAACCTCCCTCCACAAGAACAGTTTCTTTCCCTCTGCCGTTGGACTTATGTTCACCTGCCACACACCTGCCATTTTAACAATTATTCAACCAATACTATTCACGCACTGTTAACTTTATTCACTATTTTATTATTAATTGTTCACTTTAAAGCCGAGATAATACCTATGTTTGTGAACTGTGTTCAATGGCAATGGCAATAAACCTTTCCTGATTCTGATTTGTGAATCAATAACATCAGCAGCTTTTTACCATCTAAGAAACATTGCCAAAATTAAAAATATATTGTCTAAACCAGATTTGGAGAAACTTATCCATGCGTTTGTCTCCAGTAGATTAGACTGTAACGGCCGCTCACTGGTCTCTCCAAACGAGCTGTAAAACAGCTGCAGTTCATCCAGAACGCTGCTGCTCGGGTCCTGACTAGAACCAGGAAGTATGATCACATTAGTCCTGTTCTCAGGTCTCTGCACTGCCCCCTGTGGCTCTGAGAAGAGACTTTAAAGCAGCTCTGCTTGTGTACAAGTCTCTCCATGGCCTGGCACCAAATTACATCTCAGACATGTTAGTGCCATATGAACCATCTCAGACTCTGAGGACCTCAGGGACCGGCCTCCTGCTGGTGCCCAGAGTCAGGACTAAACATGGACCGGCCTCCTGCTGGTGCCAGAGTCAGGACTAAACATGGACCGGCCTCCTGCTGGTGCCAGAGTCAGGACTAAACATGGACCGGCCTCCTGCTGGTGCCAGAGTCAGGACTAAACATGGAACAGCCTCCTGCTGGTGCCAGAGTCAGGACTAAACATGGACCGGCCTCCTGCTGGTGCCAGAGTCAGGACTAAACATGGACCGGCCTCCTGCTGGTGCCAGAGTCAGGACTAAACATGGACCGGCCTCCTGCTGGTGCCAGAGTCAGGACTAAACATGGACCGGCCTCCTGCTGGTGCCAGAGTCAGGACTAAACATGGACCGGCCTCCTGCTGGTGCCAGAGTCAGGACTAAACATGGACCGGCCTCCTGCTGGTGCCAGAGTCAGGACTAAACATGGAACAGCCTCCTGCTGGTGCCAGAGTCAGGACTAAACATGGACCGGCCTCCTGCTGGTGCCAGAGTCAGGACTAAACATGGACCGGCCTCCTGCTGGTGCCAGAGTCAGGAGTAAACATGGACCGGCCTCCTGCTGGTGCCAGAGTCAGGAGTAAACATGGACCGGCCTCCTGCTGGTGCCAGAGTCAGGACTAAACATGGACCGGCCTCCTGCTGGTGCCAGAGTCAGGACTAAACATGGACCGGCCTCCTGCTGGTGCCAGAGTCAGGACTAAACATGGACCGGCCTCCTGCTGGTGCCAGAGTCAGGAGTAAACATGGACCGGCCTCCTGCTGGTGCCAGAGTCAGGACTAAACATGGAACGGCCTCCTGCTGGTGCCAGAGTCAGGACTAAACATGGACCGGCCTCCTGCTGGTGCCAGAGTCAGGACTAAACATGGACCGGCCTCCTGCTGGTGCCAGAGTCAGGACTAAACATGGACCGGCCTCCTGCTGGTGCCAGAGTCAGGACTAAACATGGACCGGCCTCCTGCTGGTGCCAGAGTCAGGACTAAACATGGACCGGCCTCCTGCTGGTGCCAGAGTCAGGACTAAACATGGACCGGCCTCCTGCTGGTGCCAGAGTCAGGAGTAAACATGGACCGGCCTCCTGCTGGTGCCAGAGTCAGGACTAAACATGGAACGGCCTCCTGCTGGTGCCAGAGTCAGGACTAAACATGGACCGGCCTCCTGCTGGTGCCAGAGTCAGGACTAAACATGGACCGGCCTTCTGCTGGTGCCAGAGTCAGGACTAAACATGGACCGGCCTCCTGCTGGTGCCAGAGTCAGGACTAAACATGGACCGGCCTCCTGCTGGTGCCAGAGTCAGGACTAAACATGGACCGGCCTCCTGCTGGTGCCAGAGTCAGGACTAAACATGGACCGGCCTCCTGCTGGTGCCAGAGTCAGGACTAAACATGGACCGGCCTCCTGCTGGTGCCAGAGTCAGGACTAAACATGGACCGGCCTCCTGCTGGTGCCAGAGTCAGGACTAAACATGGACCGGCCTCCTGCTGGTGCCAGAGTCAGGAGTAAACATGGACCGGCCTCCTGCTGGTGCCAGAGTCAGGACTAAACATGGAACGGCCTCCTGCTGGTGCCAGAGTCAGGACTAAACATGGACCGGCCTCCTGCTGGTGCCAGAGTCAGGACTAAACATGGACCGGCCTCCTGCTGGTGCCAGAGTCAGGACTAAACATGGACCGGCCTCCTGCTGGTGCCAGAGTCAGGACTAAACATGGACCGGCCTCCTGCTGGTGCCAGAGTCAGGACTAAACATGGACCGGCCTCCTGCTGGTGCCAGAGTCAGGACTAAACATGGACCGGCCTCCTGCTGGTGCCAGAGTCAGGAGTAAACATGGACCGGCCTCCTGCTGGTGCCAGAGTCAGGACTAAACATGGAACGGCCTCCTGCTGGTGCCAGAGTCAGGACTAAACATGGACCGGCCTCCTGCTGGTGCCAGAGTCAGGACTAAACATGGACCGGCCTCCTGCTGGTGCCAGAGTCAGGACTAAACATGGACCGGCCTCCTGCTGGTGCCAGAGTCAGGACTAAACATGGACCGGCCTCCTGCTGGTGCCAGAGTCAGGACTAAACATGGACCGGCCTCCTGCTGGTGCCAGAGTCAGGACTAAACATGGACCGGCCTCCTGCTGGTGCCAGAGTCAGGACTAAACATGGACCGGCCTCCTGCTGGTGCCAGAGTCAGGACTAAACATGGACCGGCCTCCTGCTGGTGCCAGAGTCAGGAGTAAACATGGACCGGCCTCCTGCTGGTGCCAGAGTCAGGACTAAACATGGAACGGCCTCCTGCTGGTGCCAGAGTCAGGACTAAACATGGACCGGCCTCCTGCTGGTGCCAGAGTCAGGACTAAACATGGACCGGCCTTCTGCTGGTGCCAGAGTCAGGACTAAACATGGACCGGCCTCCTGCTGGTGCCAGAGTCAGGACTAAACATGGACCGGCCTCCTGCTGGTGCCAGAGTCAGGACTAAACATGGACCGGCCTCCTGCTGGTGCCAGAGTCAGGACTAAACATGGACCGGCCTCCTGCTGGTGCCAGAGTCAGGACTAAACATGGACCGGCCTCCTGCTGGTGCCAGAGTCAGGACTAAACATGGACCGGCCTCCTGCTGGTGCCAGAGTCAGGACTAAACATGGAACGGCCTCCTGCTGGTGCCAGAGTCAGGACTAAACATGGAACGGCCTCCTGCTGGTGCCAGAGTCAGGACTAAACATGGACCGGCCTCCTGCTGGTGCCAGAGTCAGGACTAAACATGGACCGGCCTCCTGCTGGTGCCAGAGTCAGGAGTAAACATGGACCGGCCTCCTGCTGGTGCCAGAGTCAGGAGTAAACATGGACCGGCCTCCTGCTGGTGCCAGAGTCAGGACTAAACATGGACCGGCCTCCTGCTGGTGCCAGAGTCAGGACTAAACATGGACCGGCCTCCTGCTGGTGCCAGAGTCAGGACTAAACATGGACCGGCCTCCTGCTGGTGCCAGAGTCAGGAGTAAACATGGACCGGCCTCCTGCTGGTGCCAGAGTCAGGACTAAACATGGAACGGCCTCCTGCTGGTGCCAGAGTCAGGACTAAACATGGACCGGCCTCCTGCTGGTGCCAGAGTCAGGACTAAACATGGACCGGCCTCCTGCTGGTGCCAGAGTCAGGACTAAACATGGACCGGCCTCCTGCTGGTGCCAGAGTCAGGACTAAACATGGACCGGCCTCCTGCTGGTGCCAGAGTCAGGACTAAACATGGACCGGCCTCCTGCTGGTGCCAGAGTCAGGACTAAACATGGACCGGCCTCCTGCTGGTGCCAGAGTCAGGAGTAAACATGGACCGGCCTCCTGCTGGTGCCAGAGTCAGGACTAAACATGGACCGGCCTCCTGCTGGTGCCAGAGTCAGGACTAAACATGGAAAATCTGTGTTTCAGTTTTATGCAGCTAAAATCTGGAATATTCTTCCTGAAGATGTGAAACAGGTTCTACTCTGACAATGTTCAAGTCTAAGCTAAAAACTGTTTTGTTTTGTTTAGCTGTGCATGTGATAGAAAGGATTTTTATTTGCACTCTTCTCTTTTATGACTTAAATTGTTTTTAATTAGTTAATGTTGTTGTATTTCTGTTTCTGTATTTTTTGTGTGATTTTAATGTATTTTTCCTACTGTGCATGAAATGTGCTCTACAAATAAACTTGCCTTTGTGGAGTTGTGAACGCTCTATCAAACCAGATTCACACCAGTTCAGGACCCACATGGAGGTGAAGTCTGTTTTTCCCAGACAGAACAGCAGTCTGGAGCGAGCACATGTGAACCTGCACTGTGTTGGTCAAATACACACCACAGTTCACCAGTTTGCAAGTATTGAGTATAAATCCAGTGTTATTGCAGTAAACTTCCAGGTCTTCCAGGTCTTCCAGCTCTCCAGGGGTGTAACTGAGCGCACAAAAATCCAACTAAAGCCTTACTTGGGAAATAGCATGAAAGCACATATACAGGTGTACCTAACAAGAGTATGTGGGCATATTAAACTACAGACGAGTGGACAGTTTAGGAAAATGCATTTACATAAGATAAGATAAGATAAGTTAAGATAGTCCTTTATTGTCCCACATTGGGAAATTTCATTGGTGCAACGCAGGTAGATCCAGAGGTAGATACAGAAGAACAGATCACTTATAGGAAGTCTGAAAAACACTTTCAGTAGAAGATCTCTTATAGACCATGTCAAACTTTGCGTTTTCCTTAGGATGTCCGCCGGGATAACGTGACGATCTCCGGCGGACACGCGCTAGAATCGTTTTTAATTCAACTGTTTTTGACTTTTTTCGGCTGAATATTGAGTGTTTTTCGTCCTGTCGTCGTGATGTACGCTAGCTCTGAGCTAGCCCCCGGCCCCCCCGCGCCCTCCGGCCGCAGCTGACGTACGCCGTGCCGCGGTACACGTTTATATAAAAGAGGAACTTGAACTGCACTGGAATCGCTTTAATTCAACTTGACTTTGTTCGGCTGGAGTGACATGTGATGCTTAACATATCAAACAAATGAACTGCTGATTTCAAGTTAATCTATTTCCATTTTCCTTCAAGGTATTCAGTCAAAGTTGCTGCTCCAAACTTCAGATTTCCTTCAAAATTCAACACAACCTGCAGTCATATCTTCTTCTACACTGACACACTCCCCTCCCCCTAGAGCCAAAGAACCGAAAAGTGTGAACACGTCCTTTGACCCAACACTATGATAAAACATCTCAGCAAGTGATGAATTTGACCAGTGTTTGATGCTTTCTCAAAGTCTCGTGCCAGAACGTTGAGGAGTGCATTAGAACAGGTCAACAATCCCCTCTATGGGGTTCAGGACCGTCCCTATAGTATTAGCAGAAATAGTATTGCCACCATCACATTGTCATTGAAGACACTAGATTCCTTTTGATTTCAATAGGTTAAAGCTAATTTAAAGTTCTTCAAGTTATAACTTTCTCAAGGCCGGTGTATTATTAATAAAGTGGCAGTCATTGTGGCATTCTGAGGACGCTTCTCTCCCACTCAGCCTGTGCTAAATAGTGAATGGGCTCTTCTCTTGCTCTGAACCTCTTTCATCACGCTCATAAAAGATGGCCTCTCTATTTTCTCTGCAGCAACAAAACTCAGATTCAATCCCAACTCCCCAGCCTTCTATTTCACACAGTCAGGAGGGGCATTGTTTGGAGATCAATCAAATGACTGTATCTGCAAAGAAAGTGGAGGTGCTTTTACTTTACTTTCAGTGTTACTTTCACAACTTGAGCTGGAATGCTTAACTACTCAGGATTGTGTCGGTTGATTGTGTTGGATTGTGTAGAACTGTCTCATGTTATGTACCACTTGCAGTCTGTGAGATAAGATAAGATAATATATTCCTTTATTGTCCCACATGGGGAAATTTCATTGGTGCAACGCAGGCAGATACAGAGGTAGATACAGAAGAACAGATCACTTATAGGAAGTCTGAAAAACACTTTCAGTAAAAGATCTCCTATAAATAAATACAAACTCCCATAGACAAATAAATAAATAAATAAATCCCATTGCATGTGATCATGACAGTAATTGCACATGAATATGTGTCACAACAGCACATAGATTGCACATGAATTTCACAGCAATTGCACATGAATTGCACATGAATTCCAACAGCAATTGCACATATGACAGAATTGCACATCAGTATTAGGTTAGGTCAGTATTGCGAATGTTCAGTACTAACAGTTTTTGTTATGAAGTTTGACAGCAGCAGGAAGGAAAGACCTACGGAACCTTTCCTTCACACATCGAGGGTGGATCAGTCTCTCACTGAAGCTGCTCTCCAGAGCAGAGAGAGTGTCCTGCAGGGGGTGACACTCATGGTCCAGCGTAGATGTGAATCTAGCCAGGACCCTCCTGTCCCCCACCTCCTGCACCGAGTCCAGAGCACAGCCCAGGACGGAGCTGGACTTCTTGATGACTCTGTCCAGCCTCCTCCTCTCCCTCTCTGTGATGCTGCTGCTCCAGCAGGCCACACCGTACAGGAGGGCTGATGCCACCACAGAGTCGTAGAAGCTCTTCAGGAGTGGCCCTGTCACTCCAAAAGACCTGAGTCTCCTCAGGAGGTAGAGCCGACTCTGGCTCTTCCTGTACAGTGCGTCTGTGTTATGAGTCCAGTCCAGTTTGTGGTTCAGATGAACACCAGGTACTTGTATGAGTCCACTCTCTCAATGTCCCGTCCCTGGATGTTCACTGGTGAGGGGGCAGTGGGGTGGCGTCTGCAGAAATCCACCACCATCTCCTTGGTCTTCCCCGCGTTGATGAGGAGGTGGTTCCGCTGACACCAGTCCACAAAGTCCTGCACCAGTCCTCTGTACTCCGCGTCATCGTCGTCCGTGATGAGTCCGATGATGGCAGAGTCGTCAGAGAACTTCTGCAGGACACAGCTGTCCGTGTCATGTCTGAAGTCTGCAGTGTAAAGGGTGAAGAGAAAGGGCGCGAGGACAGTGCCCTGGGGCCCCCACACTGCAGGTCCGAGTGTCAGACACACATTTCCGGGCTCTCACAAACTGGGGTCGGTCTGTGAGGTAGTCCAGGATCCACTCTGCCAGGTCATACTCCACACCAGCCGTCTCCAGCTTGTCCCTCAGGAGCTGATGGTGTTGAAGGCGCTGGAAAGATCGAAGAACAGAATCCTCACAGAGCTGCCAGGCTTTTCCAGGTGAGAGAGAGAGCGGTGCAGCAGGAGATGACGGCGTCCTCCACTCTGATGCCAGACCGATATGCAAACTGCAGCGGGTCCATGGCTGAGCTCACGGTGGAGCGGAGGTGGTCCAGGACTAGCCGCTCCAGTGTCTTCATCAGGTGGGACGTGAGAGCCACTGGCCTGAAGCTGTTGAGGTCTTTGGGGCACGGTGTCTTAGGCACAGGTACCAGACAGGAGGTCTTCCAGACCTGTGGTACCACCCTCAGCTTCAGGCTCATGTTGAAGACATGCTCCATAACTCCACACAGTTCATCTGTGCAGGACTTAAGGAGGCTGGGGCTGATGCCATCAGGTCCTGCTGCCTTCCGCACTTCAATCCTCTTCAGCTCACTCCTCACCTGTGCTGCTGTGACAGTCAGTGGTTGGCAGGGGGACCGTGTGCCGGGGGGATGGGTGAGTCCAGGCAAAGTGGGGTGCTGATGATCCGGGGCAGATAAGCGAAGAGGAACAGATGCAGGGCATTGTCCAGCTGTGGAAGAGGGAGCATGCAGCTGTGCAGGGGGAGGGGCGGGTGACCGATCAAACCTCAAGAAGTGAGCATTTAAATCAATCACCCACTGTAGATCCCCCTCTGTCTGGACAGGGGGGATTTTGAAGCCCGAGGTGGTTTTCAGGCTCCTCCACACTCCCTGAATGTTCTTTTGCTGCAGCTGCTCCTCCGTCCTCCTCTTGTAGCCGGCCTCAGCCTGCCTGATCTTCCTCCTCAGCTCCTTCTGCACAGTCCTCAGCTCCTCCTTGTTCCCTGACCTGAAGGCTCTCTTCTTCTCCCTCAGCAGAGCCTTCAGTTCATGGTTAATCCATGGCTTGTTGTTTGGAAAACACCGCACCGTCCGGGAGGGAACAATGTTCTCAAAACAGAAGTTGATGTTGTCCGTGATGCACTCTGTGATGGTGTTGATGTCCTCCCCATGTGGGTCATAAAGCTCAGTCCAGACAGTGGTGCTGAAGCAGTCCCTCAGAGCCTCCTCGCTCTCAGCAGACCATATCCTCACCTCACGGGACACCACAGGCTGCCTGCGCACGATGGGTTCATACACAGGCCTCAGCTGCCCAGGGGAGGGAGGGGGGAAGAAGAATAAGCCTCCTTGGTGTTGGCAAAAAACAAGTCCAATGTTCTATTCTCTCTGGTGGGGCAGGTAACATACTGGGTGTATGTTGGTAGAACAGAAGAGGGAGAAGCGTGGTTAAAGTCACCAGAGATGAGGAAGAGAGCCTGTGGATGCTGTGTTTGCAGCCTACAAGTGCAGGAGAGCAGTGCTTCACAAGCATTTTCAGCATTGGCAGACGGGGCCACATAGACTGCGATCAAAATCACATGTGAGAACTCCCGGGGCAGATAATATGGCCTCATGCCAATAGCCAATAGTTCAATATCCTTGTTACATAGCTGCTCTCTCACTGTGCAGTGTTCGGGTTTGGACCAGCTCGTGTTCACATACACCGCCAGACCTCCACCTCTTTTCTTCCCGGATTCTCTCGTTCTGTCCGCCCACAGCAGATGAAAATTGTCCAAACCTACAATAGAGTCTGGCATTTCTGCTGTTAACCAGGTCTCTGTGAAAATCAAGACGCTGCTGTCCCTATAAATCCTCTGGGACCACATGAGGCTCGCTATTTCCGTCATTTTATTTTGAAGGGACCTCATGAGGCTCGCTATTTCCGTCATTTTATTTTGAAGGGACCTCACGTTACCCATGACTACGGCGGGAACCGACTTCCTGTTTGTCCCTCTCTTCTCTCGGAGTTTACGTCCAGCCCGTCTGCCTCGTTGCGTTTTCCTTAGGATGTCCGCCGGGATAACGTGACGATCTCCGGGTAAGACGACTGTTCTCCGCAGTTTCATTAGTTCCTCCTTTGTGTAAACGCGGTACGGCGCCGGCCGGGGGGCGGGGCTGGAGCCGGGGGGCGGGGCCGGAGCCGGGTGACTCAGAGCCAAAACACATCGCAATGACACAACGAAAACACTCAATCCAGCTGAATAAAGTCAAAACAAGTTAATTTAAAGCGATTCCAGTGCGTGTCCCGATCTTTCGTGAAGTTCCTCTTTCATATAAACGTGTACATAAACGTGTACCAACGACACGCCGTACTTTAGCGGCGGCTGGAGGGCGCGGGGGGGGCTGGTGGGCTCGCTCGGAGCTAGCTCACGTCACAACAACACAACGAACGCAACGAAAAACGCTCAAATCCAGCCGAAAAAAGTCAAAAACAGTTGAATTAAAAAACTATTCCAGCGCGTGTCCCTATCGTACAGTAAAATAGAAAAAATATACTAACTTTATTTACAAAATATAGGAGATAAAGCACAATAAGTGTGAGAAAGAAGAGAGAGCGTTTACACCGGGCTGCCAGCTGTACCAGCGCCTTATGACGTATATGTATATATTCAGACTGTGAAGTTAGTCCTGAATTTAGACCAAACCAAATCCACTATTTTCTTGCTTGTGCTACCAGATTATATCACTCCGACTGTTTCCAATTTGAACCATGGCTTTTTACTAGACACAGAGCTCTCTTTTAAGGCTCACTTGCAAAAATTCGTGTGAAATTTAAAATCAATCTTGTTTTTCATTATTTAAAAAAAAAAAAAATCCTGCTTCACTCTACAAGTCTGAAAACATCTGGTATCTATCTATTTATCTTCGGTGGATTATGGTGTTCCCTATGTTAATGCAACTTATAGGTTGGACAGGACAGGTTGTGGTAGACTCTTCCATCACTGGGATTTGTGTGCCAGGGCTGAGTGACTCTCTTTGAGTGCTCGGACTCACTTCACGACCCAAAATCTATAAGACTATTTGTGGTTATGCAACCTACCTATGCCCCCCCCCATGGTCATGTGACATTTATGGCATGTCTGCCTTTAGGTGTGGACTGATTGAGGGGAATGAGCCTTCTCTAATGCTGCTCCCACAGCTTGGAACTGAGGTTGCCTGAGCTGGTTTCACTCTGGTTTTTGCTCTGTTTGAAAAGACCAGAGCTACTATGAAAATTGTCTGCGCGTTTACATTTAGTTTCTTAAATGTCTCTTGATTGAATGTGCAAATATTTTTATGATGAATTTCACTCTTCACTCTCTCTAAAGAATACAACATTTTAACATGATTTCTTAATCACAATTAAAGAGCTTTTAACACTAATAAGACATTATATATGAGTACAGATTTATGGGAGAAAAAAAAGCATTTGTACAAATAATGGAAATTCTCTCTCTCGATTTTGCATGTTCTTCCCGTGCCTGTGTAGGTTTCCCTACTAAAACATGTACAATAGGCTCCTCCCCTAAGAGATACAGTGGGACTTAATAACTTCAGCCTGCCCAGGGACAGGTGGAAATCAGCACTTGAGCTACAGCCTGGTACATCTCCTGATAAGGTTAATATATTATATATATATATATATATATATATATATATATATATATATATATATATATATATATATATATATTAGAATATTGTGAACTCTCCCTGTTTCAAATAAATGAACTGAGTGCATATTGTCAAAGTGAATATCCTTTCATTCTCTTGTGCCACAACTGGACTTGTAGTAATGGAACTCAATTCACGAAACAAAATCAAACACCAGCAGATGTCAGTATGGCTGCATGTACAGTACTAATTGAGATATTTTTATGGTAATTACATATAACACTGGATCAGGGACTTTTCTTTCACACTTCACTCCCACACACTTAGTAACACTGCCTTTCCGCCTGAATCCAGACAATCACAAAGAACTGTTAGTTTCTGCTCTGTCACAGACACATTTAACAGCAACATTCTCCTCCAATAGAGTAGCTTTTAACTATGGTATAATATTGTTCTCTCATCAAAAACATACCTGGAGTTATAATTAGCTTCATTCATGCTTGTTTCCTTAATCATGATTATGACATTGTCTTCTCTGCGCCTCACAAAATGACTTGGTTTCAAATTTGTCAGATTTGTGATGTCAAAAGTATATCTGGAGGTACATCTGTGCTTGCAATCATGTCAGAGGCACTAGCTTTTGTTTATTTCGTTCCAATATTTCCCTCTGCTGCCTCTAGATGGAATGCTAAGAGCTTTATTGATGAAGGAACCTTCAAAATCAATTGAAAGCCATGTTTGGAGTCCATGGTAGAGAAAAAGTTAAGTGTTGAATATATTGTTTAGCCTTTTAAAAGTATTTTCAGACATATTTGTATTGATCTTTTATACTGTAATAAATTAAAACAACGTATACACTATTAGCGCAGCTGATTAACTCTCATATCATAAGAATTGTGCAAATTATGACTAAAGCATGAACTGTTTAACAGTGTTAGTACATACCATAAGCTCCATTTTAAGATCGGGAGGTAAGTCAGATTTGACCTCTGAGGTCCAAAATGAGGTCCAGGACCTCAATTATATTGAACTATTTTGATGCAGTTTGTCTGTTTAGGGAAGCATAAAACGGGTATGTTGCCATGTGTTAGTCCATTTATCATCTGGAGAGCCTTTATAAATAATCACAGGATGCAACCATGACCCTCTCCTTGAACCGACACCTTAACGTGGTGTAGGGGTTTGAGTGCCCGAATGATCCCGG
Source organism: Eucyclogobius newberryi (assembly GCF_026437365.1). Classification (NCBI taxonomy): domain Eukaryota; kingdom Metazoa; phylum Chordata; class Actinopteri; order Gobiiformes; family Gobiidae; genus Eucyclogobius; species Eucyclogobius newberryi. Next base: position 956,869 of record NW_027315735.1, on the reverse strand, counting down.
GAGCTATGTTGTCGGGGGCTTCATGCCCCTGGTAGGGTCTCCCAAGGCAAACAGGTCCTAGGTGACGGGTCAGACAAAGATCGGTTCAGAAGCCTCTTATGACGACTACAAGAACAAGGCAGTTACGTCGCCCGGATCGGCGTCACCGGGGCCCCATCCTGGAGCCAGGCCTGGGATGGGTGCTCCATGGCGAGCGCCTGGTGGCCGGGTCTTACCCCACGGGGCCCGGCCGGGCACAGCCCGAAGGAGCGACGTGGGGCCGCCCTCCGGTGGGCCCACCACCCGCAGGAGGATCCATAAGGGGCCGGTGCAGAGAGATCTGGGCGGCAGTCGACGGCAGGGGCCTCGGCGACCAGCTCTCCTGACACAGAGACTAACTCTGGGGACATGAAATGTCACCTCGCTAGGGGGGAAAGAGCCTGAGCTTGTGCGGGAGGTTGAGCGATACCGACTAGATATAGTCGGCCTCACCTCCAGCACAGTTTGGGCTCTGGAACCCATCTCCTCGAGAGGGGCTGGACGCTCCACTTCTCTGATGTTGCCCGCGGGGAGAGGCGGCGGGCTGGTGTGGGCTTGCTTATAGCCCCTCAGCTCAGCCACCACGTGTTGGAGTTTACCCAGTGAACGAGAGGGTCGCGTCCCTCCGCCTTCGGGTGGGGGACAGGTCTCTCACTGTTGTGGTGGCCTACGGGCCGAACAGCAGTGCAGAGTACCCGGCCTTCTTGGAGTCCTTGGGAGGGGTACTGGACAGTGCACCGACCGGGGACTCCGTTGTTCTACTGGGGGACTTCCATGCCCACGTGGGCAATGACAGTGACACCTGGAGAGGGGTGATCGGGAAGAACGGCTTCCCCGATCTGAACCCGAGCGGTGTTCAGTTATTGGACTTCTGTGCTAGCCACGGATTGTCCATAACGAACACCATGTTCAAGCAAAAGGGTGTCCATCAGTGCACATGGCACCAGGACACCCTAGGCCGGAGGTCAATGATCGACTTTGTTGGCGTGTCATCAGACCTCCGGCCGCGTGTCTTGGACACTCGGGTGAAGAGAGGGGGGATCCAACTCACCTGGTGGTGAGTTGGATCCGCTGGTGGAGGAGGAAGCCGGACAGACTTGGCAGACCCAAGCACATTGTGAGGGTCTGTTGGGAACGTCTAGTGGAGCCCTCTGTCAGTAGGGTATTCAATTCGCACCTCCGTGAGAGCTTCTCCCATGTCCCGGGGCAGGTTGGGGACATTGAGTCCGAGTGGACCATGTTCTCCGCCTCCATTGTTGATGCGGCTGCTCGGAGTTGTGGTCGCAAGGTCTCCGGTGCCTGTCGTGGCGGCAACCCCCGAACCCGGTGGTGGACACCGGAAGTAAGGGATGCCGTCAGACTGAAGAAGGAGGCCTATCAGGCCACTCTGGCTTGTAGGTCTCCGGAGGTCATCGACGGGTATCGGCAGGCCAAGCGAGCCGCGGCCCGTGCTGTCGCAGAGGGAAAAACCCGGGCCTGGGAGGAGTTCGGGGAGGCCATGGAGGAGGACTATCGGTCGGCACCAAAGAAATTCTGGCAGACCGTCCGGCGCCTCAGGAGGGGGAAGCAGTGTCTCACCAACACCGTTTACGGTGCGGGTGGAGGCCTGCTGACCTCGACTGGGGATGTCGTCGGACGGTGGAAGGAATACTTTGAGGCTCTCCTTAATCCCTCAGTCACGTCTTCCGAAGAGGAAGTATCATCAAATCAAATCAATTTATTTTTGTAAGGCCCAAAATCACAACAACAGTTGCCTCTGAGGGCCACAAGTAGAGACCGGGGACTCGGAGGCTGGCTCATCCATCACCCAAGCTGAAGTCACTGAGGTTGTTCGCAAACTCCTCGGTGGCAGGGCTCCGGGGGTGGATGAGATCCGCCCTGAGTACCTAAAGTATCTGGATGTTGTAGGACTGTCTTGGTTGACACGTCTCTGCAACATCGCGTTCAGGGACCGTGCCTCTGGACTGGCAGAGCAGGGTGGTGGTCCCTCTGTTCAAGAAGGGGGACCGTAGGGTGTGTTCCAACTACAGAGGGATCATACTCCTCAGCCTCCCGGGTAAGGTCTATTCCAAGGTACTGGAGAGGAGAATCCGACCGATAGTCGAACCTCTGATTCAGGAGGAGCAGAGTGGTTTTCGTCCCGGTCGTGGAACACTGGAACAGCTCTATACCCTCCATCGGGTGCTCGAGGGCTCATGGGAGTTTGCCCAACGAGTCCACATGTGCTTTGTCGATCTGGAGAAGGCTTTCGACCGTGTCCCTCGGGGAGTCCTTTGGGGGATGCTCCGGGAGTACGGGGTCCGGGGCCCTTTGCTCAGGGCTGTCCGGTCCCTGTATGACCGGAGCAGGAGCTGTGTTCGCATTGCCGGCAGTAAGTCAGACCTGTTCCCAGTGCATGTTGGACTCCGCCAGGGCTGCCCTTTGTCACCGGTTCTGTTCATAATTTTTATGGACAGAATTTCTAGGCGCAGTCAGGGGTCGGAGGGTGTCCGGTCTGGGGACCACAGGATTCCATCTCTGCTGTTTGCAGACGATGTTGTCCTGATGGCTCCATCAAACCCGGACCTGGTACATGCACTGGGACGGTTTGCAGCCGAGTGTGAAGCGGCTGGGATGAGAATCAGCACCTCCAAATCCGAGGCCATGGTTCTCGACCGGAAAAAGGTGGCTTGCCCTCTCCAGGTGGGTGGGGTGTCCTTGCCCCAAGTGGAGGAGTTCAAGTATCTCGGGGTCTTGTTCACGAGTGAGGGAAGGATGGAGCGTGAGATCGACAGGCGGATCGATGCAGTGGCTGCAGTGATGCTGTCGCTGCATCGGACCGTTGTGGTAAAGGGGGAGCTGAGCCGAAAGGCAAAGCTCTCTATTTACCGGTCGGTCTACGTTCTGACCTCACCTATGGTCATGAGCTTTGGGTAGTGACCGAAAGAACAAGATCGCGGATACAAGCGGTCGAAATGAGTTTCCTCCGCCGTGTGGCTGGGCGCTCCATTAGAGATAAGGTGAGGAGCTCGGCCACACGGGGGGAGCTCGGAGTAAAGCCGCTGCTCCTCCAGCTGAGGTGGCTCGGGCATCTGTTCCGGATGCCTCCTGGGCGCCTCCCTCGGGAGGTGTTTCAGGCATGTCCCACCGGGATGAGGCCCCGGGGAAGACCCAGGACACTCTGGAGAGACTATGTCTCTCGGCTGGCCTGGGAACGCCTCGGGATCCCCCCGGAGGAGTTAGAGGAAGTGTCTGGGGAGAAGGAAGTCTGGGAGTCCCTGCTCAGACTGCTGCCCCCGCGACCCGGCCCCGGATAAAGCGGCAGAAAATGGATGGATGGATGGATGCAACCATGACAGAACAAGTTCTTTAATGAGGTCAGTGACCTGAAAAAACAGATTTATTGAATCACACATTTACGTTATTGTGATGTCCAGAACAGCTTGCATTAAATTATGTTGTAAGATCATCTATGCAATCTTAATTTTCAATGCACACTAAACATAGTCTATAAACTTAAAGTAAAGTGAGGTCTTTTACCTCAAACACATGTATAGTACTCACCAGTACAAGTGATACACACATAGTATCCATATATATGCGTAGATATTAAGATAAGATAAGATATTCCTTTATTGTCCCACATGGGGAAATTTCAGTGGTGCAACGCAGGTGGATACAGAGGTAGATACAGAAGAACAGATCACTTTTAGGAAGTCTGAAAAACACTTTCAGTAGAAGATCTCCTATAAATAAATAAAAACTCCCATAGACAAATAAATACATAAATACATAAATACCATTGCATGTGATCACGACAGTAATTGCACATGAATATGTGTCACGACAGCACATAGATTGCACATGAATTTCACAGTAATTGCACATGAATAGCACATGAATTCCAACAGCAATTGCACATATGACAGAATTGCACATCAGTATTAGGTTAGGTCAGTATTGCGAGTGTTCAGTACTAACAGTTTTTGTTATAAAGTCTGACAGCAGCAGGAAGGAAAGACCTACGGAACCTTTCCTTCACACAGCGAGGGTGCATCAGTCTCTCACTGAAGCTGCTCTCCAGAGCGGAGAGAGTGTCCTGCAGGGGGTGACACTCATGGTCCAGCGTAGATGTGAATCTAGCCAAGACCCTCCTGTCCCCCACCTCCTGCACCGAGTCCAGAACACAGCCCAGGACGGAGCTGGACTTCTTGATGACTCTGTCCAGCCTCTTCCTCTCCCTCTCTGTGATGCTGCTGCTCCAGCAGGCCACACCGTACAGGAGGGCTGATGCCACCACAGAGTCGTAGAAGGTCTTCAGGAGTGGCCCTGTCACTCCAAAAGACCTGAGTCTCCTCAGGAGGTAGAGCCGACTCTGGCTCTTCCTGTACAGTGCGTCTGTGTTATGAGTCCAGTCCAGTTTGTGGTTCAGATGAACACCCAGGTACTTGTATAAGTCACTCTCTCAATGTCCCGTCCCTGGATGTTCACTGGTGAGGGGGCAGTGGGGTGGCGTCTGCAGAAATCCACCACCATCTCCTTGGTCTTCCCCGCGTTGATGAGGAGGTGGTTCCGCTGACACCAGTCCACAAAGTCCTGCGCCAGTCCTCTGTACTCCTCATCATCGTCGTCCGTGATGAGTCCGATGATGGCAGAGTCGTCAGAGAACTTCTGCAGGACACAGCTGTCCGTGTCATGTCTGAAGTCTGCAGTGTAAAGGGTGAAGAGAAAGGGCGCGAGGACAGTGCCCTGGGGCGCCCCCACACTGCAGGTCCGAGTGTCAGACACACAGTTCCGGGCTCTCACAAACTGGGGTCAGTCTGTGAGGTAGTCCAGGATCCACTCTGCCAGGTCATACTCCACACCAGCCGTCTCCAGCTTGTCCCTCAGGAGCAGCGGCTGGATGGTGTTGAAGGCGCTGGAAAGATTGAAGAACAGAATCCTCACAGAGCTGCCAGGCTTTTCCAGGTGAGAGAGAGAGCGGTGCAGCAGGGAGATGACGGCGTCCTCCACTCCGATGCCAGACCGATATGCAAACTGCAGCGGGTCCATGGCTGAGCTCACGGTGGAGCGGAGGTGGTCCAGGACCAGCCGCTCCAGTGTCTTCATCAGGTGGGACGTGAGAGCCACTGGCCTGAAGCTGTTGAGGTCTTTGGGGCGCGGTGTCTTAGGTATAGGTACCAGACAGGAGGTCTTCCAGACCTGTGGTACCACCCTCAGCTTCAGGCTCATGTTGAAGACATGCTCCATAACTCCACACAGTTCATCTGCGCAGGACTTAAGGAGCCTGGGGCTGATGCCATCAGGTCCTGCTGCCTTCCTCACTTCAATCCTCTTCAGCTCACTCCTCACCTGTGCTGCTGTGACAGTCAGTGGTTGGCAGGGGGACCGTGTGCTGGGGGGATGGGTGAGTCCAGGCGAAGTGGGGAGCTGATGGTCCGGAGCAGATAAGCGAAGAGGAACAGATGCAGGGCATTGTCCAGCTGTGGAAGAGGGAGCATGCAGCTGTGCAGGGGGAGGGGCGGGTGACCGATCAAACCTCAAGAAGTGAGCATTTAAATCAATCACCCACTGTAGATCCCCCTCTGTCTGGGCAGGGGGGATTTTGAAGCCCGAGATGGTTTTCAGGCTCCTCCACACTCCCTGAATGTTCTTTTGCTGCAGCTGCTCCTCCATCCTCCTCTTGTAGCCGGCCTCAGCCTGCCTGATCTTCCTCCTCAGCTCCTTCTGCACAGTCCTCAGCTCCTCCTTGTTCCCTGACCTGAAGGCTCTCTTCTTCTCCTTCAGCAGAGCCTTCAGTTCACGGTTAATCCATGGCTTGTTGTTTGGAAAACACCGCACCGTCCGGGAGGGAACAATGTTCTCAAAACAGAAGTTGATGTAGTCCGTGATGCACTCTGTGATGGTGTTGATGTCCTCCCCATGTGGGTCATAAAGCTCAGTCCAGACAGTGGTGCTGAAGCAGTCCCTCAGAGCCTCCTCGCTCTCAGCAGACCACATCCTCACCTCACGGGACACCACAGGCTGCCTGCGCACGATGGGTTCATACACAGGCCTCAGATGTACAAGGTTGTGGTCCGAGCTGCCAAGGGGAGGGAGGGGGGAAGAAGAATAAGCCTCCTTGGTGTTGGCAAAAAACAAGTCCAATGTTCTATTCTCTCTGGTGGGGCAGGTAACATACTGGGTGTACGTTGGTAGAACAGAAGAGGGAGAAGCGTGGTTAAAGTCACCAGAGATGAGGAAGAGAGCCTGTGGATGCTGTGTTTGCAGCCTACAAGTGCAGGAGAGCAGTGCTTCACAAGCATTTTCAGCATTGGCAGACGGGGCCACATAGACTGCGATCAAAATCACATGTGAGAACTCCCGGGGCAGATAATATGGCCTCATGCCAATAGCCAATAGTTCAATATCCTTGTTACATAGCTGCTCCCTCACTGTGCAGTGTTCGGGTTTGGACCAGCTCGTGTTCACATACACCGCCAGACCTCCACCTCTTTTCTTCCCGCATTCTCTCGTTCTGTCCGCCCGCAGCAGATGAAAATTGTCCAAACCTACAATAGAGTCTGGCATTTCTGCTGTTAACCAGGTCTCTGTGAAAATCAAGACGCTGCTGTCCCTATAAATCCTCTGGGACCACATGAGGCTCGCTATTTCCGTAATTTTATTTTGAAGGGACCTCACGTTACCCATGACTACGGCGGGAACTGACTTCCTGTTTTCTCTTCTCTTCTCTCGGAGTTTACGTCCAGCCCGTCTGCTTCGTTGCGTTTTCCTTAGGATGTCCGCCGGGATAACGTGACGATCTCCGGGTAAGACGACTGTTCTCCGCAGTTTCATGAGTTCCTCCTTTGTGTAAACGCGGTACGGCGCCGGCCGGGGGGCGGGGCCGGAGCCGTGGGACTCAGAGCCAAGACACATTGCCACGACACGACGAAAACACTCAATCCAGCCGAATAAAGTCAAAACAAGTTAATTTAAAGCGATTCCAGTGCGTGTCCCGATCGTTCGTGAAGTTCCTCTTTCATATAAACGTGTACATAAACGTGTACCGACGACACGCCGTCAAATCCAGCCGAAAAAAGTCAAAAACAGTTGAATTAAAAAACTATTCCAGCGCGTTTCCCTATCGTGCAGTAAAATAGAAAAAATATACTAACTATATTTACAAAATATAGGAGATAAAACCCAATAAGTTGAGAAAGAAGAGAGAGCGTTTACACCGAGCTGCCAGCTGTACCAGCGCCTTATGACGTATTAAGGTGTCTGATTGCACCTAACAGTCTCCCGAACATGCTCATAATGCAGTACACTTGAGTGCAGCCTTGGTGCACTTGCAGCGCTCGGTACATCCCTTCTTGCAGCTGCAGTGGATCAGTTTGTGGCAAGATTTTGATGCCTCTGGCAGTGTCTTGATGTGCTGCTGGAGTGCTGCCTGTGTGGGGGGGATGTTTTCTAGAGCCCTAGAATTGTGTGCAAAGAGCTGTTTCCTAGTATCATTAACTTCCGTGGTGTCACTGGTGCGGTCATAAAGCACAACAAAACGCTCCAGCAGTGACATTGACGCCTCACTGACATCATTTGGCATGTGTAAGAGTTCTTCAAAGGCATCAGTCACCTGTGGGAACACTTTCCAAATCTCCCAGGCAGTTTTCTTCCACCTGCCAGCGAAAGAAGACACAGTGTCACACCCTGTGAAGGCATGGAAGATGGGTAGAGTAGCACATTGTCTTGGGTTCATTGTGGAAACAATTTGGTGAACATCTATGTATTGGAAGCTGGATCCAGTACCAAGAGCTATCCACAGCTTGTCAGGATTGATGTTGTTGAATGAAGCCACAGCCAATACGACTACATCAGTATCAACAGTGCGTATGGCAACCTTCCTGATCCCCTTCTGCACAGCATCTGCCACATGTAGAAGCAGGCGAGTTTCCGCTTCCTTGTGTGAACATGGGGCGAGGCTGGTCAAGTCAGACTCAGGACCTCTGTTCCACGTGTTACATATCCTTGCCATCTGCTATCCCAGACAAGGTCGAGTCTGTTGACCTTTTCCAGTTGAGTGGAGATGTAAGGTGAGAAGACTGTGTTCACATACTCTTCAAAGGTCTTTGCCATTGCAGGATTGAGCATTTGAACAATAGCTGCTCCATCAATGATTGTGGCATCCACCCTAGGTGCGCTTCAGGTTTCGGATTGTTCTGATATCAGGCAGTGTAGTAGATCTGCTTTGACGCCTCCTGTTGATAATGCTGGTGGGGCTGCCTGGTTCTCATGGCAGAAGAACTGGTCCAGATCCCCATCACATGTTTGGCATGCAATACACAGCCTTGATAAGAGACTACAGTCACTTTTCACTGCGGCAAGCAGGATCTGCTGCTTTGATTGCTTGTTCTGTGGCTGACTGAAATGTGGCAACTTGTTCTTGGGCAGTGTTTCTGTAACTGCCTTTGTGCATAGTTCCAGTCTTACTTCAACAAACTTGGAGTACTGCTCCTGACCAAGGGACTCAATCTTCCTCACAGTTTCTTCCACTGGAACGTCCATGATGTCTCTCGTGTCAAGGACCAGTAGATCTTGAGTGTTCTCTAGGAAGGGATTCCCCAATTCTTCAAATACTGCTACAAGTGCTCTGACATCCTTCATGAAGGCTGCTTGCACTCCAGGTTTCTGGTCATGGTGAACAAGTCCGCTTGTTGCCTTCTCTTCAAACTCTGCAGTAATCCTGGCAATTTCTGGTCCTGCCACCATCCAGCGTCTGAGTGCCCCAGGGTTTCCTGTTAGTCCAATAGCTCCACCAGACCCTTTTACCACAGCGTTGTTCTGTTCATGACATTGGTCAATTGCCATAGCAGAGAACTTGTTGCTGGTCTTGTGTACCACAAACTTCCCAAATTGAATTCTGTCAGGACATCTGGATGTTTGTTGATGAGGCTCATCATATCACGGACATGTACAAAAACATGTTTACCATTAAACAATGAGGTCAAACATTGATATTTTGCTTTTTTGAGGTCCTGGACCTCATTATGAACCTCAGAGGTCAAATCTGACTTAACTCCCAATCTTAAAATGAAGCTTATGGTATGTACTAACACTGGTAAACATTTCATGCTTTAGTCATATTTTGCACAATTGTTATGATTATCTGCACAACTATATGTGCACCCTCTAGTGGACACTTTTATTGCAGTTTATTGTACTTTTATATGGCACGTGTAGGCCATCTACCGTAAGTAACTTCACTAGAACCCAGAAGTCAAGAAATCTAAAGAAAACAGCCTTATTTTCAAGTTTATCTTCAGAAAGTTATTTATCGTCATCTGTGCGTCCATTATCAAGTAAGTCCTGTCATTTTAGGATATATTTATGTTTACTGGTTGTGTATATGCACATACTATATTTCATCTAGCAGTAATAATGTCAAACTTAACACATGTTTTTAATTATGCTAGTTATGCTACCTCATTGGAAATTATTAGGTTGCACATTGACTATTAGTATGTGTTAGTATTTGTAATTTTACAGAAACCACACATTAAACTATCAGAAAATGACATGTTGGTTTGTTTTGTTCTCCAATTCTTACCAGACATACCGCAGCGGTTAGGACTATCACCCACAAATATTTTTCATGAAGAAAGACATTGGTTAACTCTGTAGAAAAGACAATTTGACCTGTGGCAGAACCAGACTGAGAGATAGAAATACTCAAGAGGAGTGCAGATGATGTCAATGGTATAGACTAAATATGAAACTAAATAAGCAGTGCTGCCCAGTAGTTGAGTGGTTAAGGCACAGCGCACATATGCCAGTTTACTGCATGTCCTCCCTTCTCTCTCACCCCCCATTTCACACTTTCTTTCTGTCTAATAAAGCCTACCGGGCAAAAAAATGAGCAGGAAAAACAACTCCCCACCACATCATCTGTCCCATGATGAGTAAACAACGTAATAACCCAATCAAATTCAGAATAATAAGAATCTCTCATTAATAAAGTGACTCCAGCCCACACTTCTTCTTCTGCCCAAATGGTTAAGGTTAGGCTCTAGTGCACATCCGAGTGCACTAGAGCCCGACACTGGAGCCAAACAAACGACACAATTCATCTGCTATGACTCATCTGCACGTCGCCATAACAACCAGTGTATTTATGTAACAGCCACTTTAGCAAATGTTCACCGTGAAAAGCTCTCGTCACAGGATTTGATGTCTGAGGATGTCTGTGAACAACTGGCACAAAACATAGTGATATCGGGGAAATATATGTCCTGTATCATGGTTTTACTCTCCTGTGCTTCATGTTTATTGTCTACTAAGTACATTAGCACTATTATGGTGTTGTCTGACTGAAGCGATACATATTGCAAGTACTGAAGATGTATTCTACTGCGGTTTAGCCACGTTTCAACTGGCTCTGTTCCCCCAAACCGTTTTTCTGAGAACGATTAATTCAATGGGAGGTTCTGGGTCCAAAGTCAGTTAAATCTAAATTGCACCAGAATTATACTGTTTAATCGTAAGGTCGACCTCAGCTATTCACAAAAAGACTTTTAGAAATTCAAAGTTTGTGGAGTAAACAGGAAAATACTGCAAGTTTATCGTCCGATTTTTCTGCATTTATTTATTTTACTTCTCTGCCCCTCTAGGCATCATTTGAAGATCTCTTTATATAATGCATTGAGTTTGGCTGATGTTAGATGCATTTGCACTGGAAATATAATATCGTGTGTCTTGATGTGAGTGCAATGCATCAATACACAGAGAACAGCTGATGCTAACATGCGCTAGCTTTGTTTTATCGGTTCAACCTATAAAGGTACCATCACTGGAAAAACTGCGGGTTATCACAAAATCAAGTCAGTGTTTTGGTGAGCAATTATTCTGTTATATCTGCTTCTTACTTTCTTGTTTTCACCCGAGTCAGCAACCAACCTCTCTTATCCAATCATCTCGTTCAAAAGCGCAGGGTCCTTTAAACAGGCCAGAACGGTTCGCTCAAGACACTGAAGACACCAGTGCGCAAACAATAATGCTGATGATCACACTTTTTTTTTATATGGAAGCTCGCTTTGCTAACCAACACATTCTCTGAGACGTGCTGTAGAACATGCAAATAATGCACAGAAACATCTCAGGAATCCAACTCAGTGCCTTTGAGGGGGCGTTCCGACTTGCACATTCATACATCACATTCAAATTGGGACTAAATCAGGACAAAACTTGAAATAGTCCATAGTCTTTTTCTTTGATCTTCGAGTGGTTGGTGCTAGTCGGGGGGGTCGATTGTGCTGATGCGGTCAGTCTGCCCCACTGTAGTAGCATGTAGTAGCACCAGGTGTGGAGTTAAAGGAATAACAGAGCATTTTTGGCAAGCAATCTGAGTCTCATTTCCTCGTGGCGTGGATAGCCGAGTAGTTCTCCCACATGTCAATCATTCCTTGCGTCCTACTGCACACCTGCAGCCTCGTTCCCAGGATAGCAGCACGTTTCCCAGGCTGCGCATGCGTGGTTTGTATGACCATGTGTGTTTAGTGAGTTCCTTCAGTGTACAGTACAAAATGACGACACAGAAAGACCGTGTTCGAGCTCAGAAGAGACAGAAACCTGCGTAGACGAGAAATGCGATGCGATCCGTTGCGCTAATAATATAAAACGTAGAAGGTTTGATGGTTGGCGGCGTCTTGGAAAGAACAGGGGGGTGGCGGGTAAGTGTGTGCATGCGCATTTAAAAAAAGGCACTAACAGTTACTTGAGCTGGCGAAAAATCCTCTATTATTCCTTTAAATTGAATAATAATGAATACTGCAATGTAAAGTGTCTTTGAGTGTTCATAAAGTGCAATAACATTAAATTAATTATCTTAGTAATAAATCAACCCTATTCCCAAGAATGCAAAAACATTTGAATATTTTGAATTGTTTTGTTGTATCCCAACCTGCTTTACTACTGAATACTGGCAGAGGTGGCAAAAGTACTGAAGTTACTACTCAAGAAAAAATGACTAGTAAAAATAGAAGTACAGCTGAGACCCCTTTACTTAAGTAAAAGAACAAAAGTACACAATCATAAACGTACTTTAAGTAGTAAACAATAAAAACAGTTGATGGGACTGTGTAATCAATTGAATTATGGACTTCAAATTAATTAATTAGAATTAAGTAGAATTTAATAAAATGGTTAGCCCTCTTTTGCCTCTCTCTCCCGTTTTTTTGCACATTTTCACCACAACCTTTGGTCCAATCTTACATTTCTTCCAACAGGCTACGCTTCAGTCCATAAGTACACGCCTGATCATGACTCGGGCACTGTGTGCTTTGTAAAAGGAAAAAGGCGCGACTATACACAAAAGTAACAAACTTGTTTTTCATACTATAAGGAGTTGAAAGTACAGATACTTGGGTTACAAAGTAGGGAGAGTAGAAAAGCTGAAAAAGTTATATTACAAATAGTACAGAAACCTGAAAAATCTACTCTAAAACATGTCTACTGCACATTTTATGGTCACTTTTTTTATGGTAAACTTTCTTTGTTTACTCAAAGGACATGCTTCAGTGAGTGTACAACCTAGAAAATTATGTTTTGCTACAAATAACAAGCATCAGACTCCAACAGTCCCTGAAAGCAGCACGCAAATTGTGTCTAAGAAAGCATAACCAGGCCATAAATGGGACTCAGAACAGAATTACACCGCCACCTGCGTTTTATGAAAACCATTATGTCGCATTTCACTCCACAATTCTATAACAATAATAGCTCTGGTGCGGAGCTCTCGTCTCAGAAGGCAATGTATAATTCTGAGCACACACGAGGGTGCGGTAAACCAGCAGCCGGGGGGACAGAGGAGGTGAAGGCTGAACAACTGGAGGTCAAAGGTCAAGTCCAGGTGGTACAACAAGTAATGAGCGAGGGACAGACTGAACGACCGAAGAATGACAAACACATTAAGAGAACTTCTACAATGTTAGAAAGAACTGGACCAAAGGAAGGGTTTTAGAACGGCATAAATAAATAATTATTCATGGTTAAACCCAAATTATTATAATATAGATAATCCATCATTGGTCGACCTAACATTTTAATAAGTGAGTTTACAGATAATCAGCTTTAATTAAGAAAGTCAGCTTTAATTATGAACAGATAAGCACTCAGGTCCACAACTAAAACCATACATATTAACTTTTTATGATGTGTCCCAGTAGGTTCCCTAGTTTCTCAATTTTGCTATTTTTGACTACACTGGGAGCAAAGAAATAAAGCAACACTATTTCAACTTGTTACAGAGGAGATATTGTGACAGCGTTAGGATGCGATTGATCTAAAATTAAACACTACGGATAAAATTACACTCCGAAGGAATAATGTCCTCATTTATTGTTATTGGAGAATGCATTTCTTCAAAAGTTTACGCTCTTTTTTATTTGATGTTTGAAATACAAAATATATAATATAAAAAGCATTTTTTTTCAGTTTTTTTCCCCCTGTTGTCTTTTTTACCCTGCTTTTCCTCTCTGCTGAGTTTGACTAAATATGGTATGTGATGATTGTATAATGTACCCAGATTATTAAAATGTCAGTGTTTTTTAAAACAGTCAATGAGGCAATATCAATGGAGCCAGCACTGATCCTTGTGGCACCCTGAACACATTAAAATGGAATATGAATCTTCAGCCATATTCTGATTTGTACTTCTCATTATAAATTATAATGCCCATTTCACCTGTAAAGCCAAGCAAAAGAGCATGGACAGCTTCAGAGGGGGGTAAATGTGAACATCATGTGGCAGAAAATGCTTGAAAACTGCCAGTATTCAATTTGTTTCTACATTTCATTTTCTGTATTCTGTTACATTTTAAATGCAATATTATTGCAGAACATTGAGACTAGAAAACACTAATGGCTAAAAACTTTTGACGCTTTCTGTGGCATTTATGAAAACAGCATTTAGACATTGTAAGTAGTTGAACCACTTTGGCTTGGCACAAGCTGCGGTATCAGCTCCGTAGTACACCTCGCCAGCTGGACGCTCGTTTTCACGGTTTCTTATTGAATATAAGGCTAATTTTCATCATCTAAAGACCGTTGTGTACCTTTGTTTGTAGAATACGTATGCGGATCAAAACTGTCCCCAGCTGTGTCCCGGTGGCTGCCCACGAGTCCGAAGGTTCACGAGTCCGAAGGTTCACGAGTCCGAAGGTTCACTAGTCCGAAGGTTCACTAATCCGAAGGTTCACTAGTCCGAAAGTTCACTAGTCCGAAGGTTCACGAGTCCGAAGGTTCACGAGTCCGAAGGTTCACTAGTCCGAAGGTTCACTAATCCGAAGGTTCACTAGTCCGAAGGTTCACTAGTCCGAAGGTTCACGAGTCCGAAGGTTCACGAGTCCGAAGGTTCACTAGTCCGAAGGTTCACGAGTCCGAAGGTTCACAAGTCCGAAGGTTCACTAGTCCGAAGGTTCACTAGTCCGAAGGTTCACGAGTCCGAAGGTTCACTAGTCCGAAGGTTCACGAGTCACGAGCCCGAAGGTTCACTGTTTCGAAGGTTCACGAGTCCGAAGGTTCACGAGTCCGAAGGTTCACGAGTCCGAAGGTTCACTAGTCCGAAGGTTCACTAGTCCGAAGGTTCACGAGTCCGAAGGTTCACTAGTCCGAAGGTTCACTAGTCCGAAGGTTCACGAGCCCGAAGGTTCACTAGTCCGAAGGTTCACTGGTCCGAAGGTTCACTGGTCCGAAGGTTCTCTAGTCCGAAAATTCAGAAATTTTAAGGTTCACTAGTCCAAAGGTTCACGGGTCCGAAATTTTAAGGTTCACAAGTCCTAAGGTTCGCTAGTCCGAAGCTGTGTCTCCGTGCAGCGTGCTCTCCTCGCCTCCCTTTGCCCTACACACTGCTTTTTGGACTTTTCTAGTGTTGATGCACTTTTTATGATTAAACTCACGTATTTTCCATAACCGACTTGTTTCTGTGCATAGTACAGAAACAAGTCGCTCCTTATCGTAGCTCCTTATCGTATTATTAATTAATTAATTAACTCAAATAGCCCAGCAGTTTCGGCCACGCGCCGCGGCTCTGTAGACACTCCCGTCTTGGCCAGCTGAATTTCCTTTTTGACTACCAATCCTACGGTGATCGGATCACGCAAATTTCTATACTTATGATCAAATGAAGGCATAAAGTGGAGGATTCTGATCACGCATATTTCTTATGATCAAATGAAGGCATAAACCGGAGGATTCGAGATGTTCCCTTGTTATTTGTACATACACAGTACAACATGGTGCCACCTGTAGCAGCTGGTGCACTAAACGTGACGAGCCACAGTGCGTGTCTTCGTGCTTCGTGCGCATTTTACAGACAGACTACCTCCCGATGGCGTCTGCACCTTCACTTTAGCCTATGAGGAACTTTCGGACTAGCGAACCTTTGGACTAGCGAACCTTCGGACCAGTGAACCTTCGGACCAGTGAACCTTCGGGCCAGTGAACCTTCGGACCAGTGAACCTTCGGATCAGTGAACCTTCGGACTAGCGAACCTTTAAAACCTTCGGACTTGTGAACCTTCGGACTAGTGAACCTTCGGACTCGTGGGGGGTAACCTGTGTCCCTGATTGGTCTGCCTCTGTTTGAACGGTGGCTTGTAGCTGCCCCTGTGCATCTCAGACTCTCTATGGAGAGAGAGAGGTGACACTTGAGTCCTAGTTTGAAATGATAAAGTATTAAAGACAGACTATGCCTACTGAAGGCTTACTGTTTAATTGCTAAAGAAACAGTGTAGCTGCTGCAAAGGTTGCCTTTTCTGTCATTCAACCAAATTGCCTGGTCAGGTTGGTGCCCCTCGAGCACTTTGCTCTACGCACTGCGCGCTACGTGCACAATGGGAACGCCGGCACTGCCCAAATGATTTACTTGAGTGCAGCAATTTTCCTTCTGTAAAGCTTGGGCTGTTGAAGCAGGTGATACACACACAAGAGACATAAGGTAAAATATATCAAATTCAAAAGTTTTCTAGCCTATTTGTTGTGTCTATAAATGTGAACAGCTTCTATAAGTGTAGTTGGAGACGTAATCACTAACTTAGATTCTGGAGCAGGACCACGCCTCAACCTCTTACCTCCCCAGCAACCACACCTCCACTCTTTAACCATGCCTCTTATTACCCAGAAGGCCTATATATGCAAAGGCCAATCCCAGCATCTCTTGTTGTCTCTGCTCTCTCGACCCCACCCTCCCACCCCATGTCTCTATCATCGTCACCTTAACACATAACCATCCATGGAGGGGGGGGTTCTGAATCGGCTGGGCTGATTACCCGAGACAGACCCCCCATCCTGAGTCTCTACCCAGCCATCTCATCGATCTCTCTCTCTCATCTCATCGATCTCTCTCTCTCATCTCATCGAGCTCCCTCATCGAGCTCCCTCATATCGACCTCCCTTATATCGATCTCTCTTATATCGATCTCTCATCGATCTCTCATCGACCCATCATGACTTATCAATAAACATTCTTCGCAAGGCCTTTCAATCCGGCCCGCCAACCTTGTCCAAGTAATATTATAAAAATAAATAAATAAATAAATAAAAAAAATATTTTTTTCCTTTTTGCCCTCAGGCATCTGTCCGCACGTGTATCCTTAATACATATGACGTGAAATGAATTAAATAATATATTCAATGGCCTATATTTGACAGAAAAGTGATATTTT
>NW_027315735.1:887675-935175 GCF_026437365.1 Eucyclogobius newberryi | reverse complement strand
GTCTGTTTGTTGAAACTTGATGCTGCTGTTGCTTCTCCTCTGCACATGCTCAGTTAGGGCAAAACCTGCAAACACGCTTGATTCCCACACAGCTTTATTCAGCGTGGTTAGAGCACAGATCCTTGGGTTTGAGGCCGTGTGGTCCTCAGAGCGCATGTGCAGACCTCTAAAAAAGGAGTGGATTGATCACGGGGGAGTGGCATGAGCACGGGGGAGTGTCATGTGCACGGGGGAGTGTCATGTGCACGGGGGAGTGGCATGTGCACGGGGGAGTGGCATGTGCACGGGGGAGTGGCATGAGCACGGGGGAGTGGCATGTGCACGGGGGAGTGGCATGTGCACGGGGGAGTGGCATGTGCACGGGGGAGTGGCATGAGCACGGGGGAGTGGATTGAGCACGGGGGAGTGGCATGTGCACGGGGGAGTGGCATGTGCACGGGGGAGTGGCATGAGCACTTCCGACTGAGTTCTCAAATCGCCCAAATCGTCTATAACGCCTTTAATTTTTGTTTGCATATATTATATTTTTTACCAACAGTTGTCACATAGAAATAAAATACATATGAAAAGATTTGTTGTGTTTTTATAAAAAGCATACAAAAAAATGCAACACTAGACGCACAAGTTAATGAGACTTTTGCTTTTGTTTTGACGAGTGCCTCAATGTTCGGTTCCACTTTTGAAATGGCGCAGCGCAAATCAGATTCAAGGTCAATCGGGCGGTTTCGCCATTTGGTTTTGATCTGGAAAACGCTGAGTCGCACAGGGACGTGGAGGGAAATGCAACCAGCAGTGTGAGCGTCGCCACAGCAACGCGAGGATACCAACCGTGCACAGCCGCCCAGAAGGCGCTCAGGCTTTTCTCCACAAAAACAGCCTTTGCTGCGGAGTCATGCACCAGGTCAAGAAACTGGTCTTCGATGTCTCCGGCTTCCTTCGGGAAGTTGTCAACCCTAAAGCTGAAAGATCCCTCGTGAACTCCAGCTCTAAATATTAGAGCGTGTGCCTCTTTCTGATGATGATGAGTTAGTGAGTTAAAGGCAGAAACCGGTCCATTGATTTTAAAATCGATAGAACTGATTGTCTGCTGCTGGCCCTGTCCATTCATAGCTTAATAAGCGACAGATATCTTCGTTTTATTTTTGAAATGTTCATACACATATGTTTTGTAACCTTCTTCAGTCTTCAGATAGTTATGTTACAGAAAACAAACCGAAAGTCGTCTGTGCAGTTTTTAAGTTCATGAATAATTGCCAGACATTTCTGTAGCATTTCTGTCATTGTGTTCATTACAACCACATGGAATGTAAGAGCATCACATTCTTCTTTATTTTATGGTTCATTCCCTTTCCCCCCCCCCCAATTTTTTACAATTTAAAAGACAGAACAACAAGAGACAGAAACAGTAAAAGCTGAAATTTAAAATAAGAAAAAAGAAAGGGAGAGAAAAGGCGGTCGGTCAAATTGTTTGTCACAGTTTGTTCCTTCATTCATGATACTTCCAGTAGATGTTGCGCTAACGTGTGGGTAAACAGTGTTGTGTGTGGGTAAACAGTGTTGTGTGTGGGTAAAACAGTGTTGTGTGTGGGTAAACAGTGTTGTGTGTGGGTAAACAGTGTTGTGTGTGGGTAAAACAGTGTTGTGTGTGGGTAAACAGTGTTGTGTGTGGGTAAACAGTGTTGTGTGTGGGTAAACAGTGTTGTGTGTGGGTAAACAGTGTTGTGTGTGGGTAAACAGTGTTGTGTGTGGGTAAACAGTGTTGTGTGTGGGTAAAACAGTGTTGTGTGTGGGTAAAACAGTGTTGTGTGTGGGTAAACAGTGTTGTGTGTGGGTAAAAAAGTGTTGTGTGTGGGTAAAACAGTGTTGTGCGTGGGTAAAACAGTGTTGTGTGTGGGTAAAACAGTGTTGTGTGTGTGTGGGTAAAACAGTGTTGTGTGTGGGTAAAACAGTGTTGTGTGTGGGTAAAACAGTGTTGTGTGTGGGTAAAACAGTGTTGTGTGTGGGTAAAACAGTGTTGTGTGTGGGTAAACAGTGTTGTGTGTGGGTAAAACAGTGTTGTGTGTGTGTGGGTAAAACAGTGTTGTGTGTGGGTAAAACAGTGTTGTGTGTGGGTAAAACAGTGTTGTGTGTGGGTAAAACAGTGTTGTGTGTGGGTAAACAGTGTTGTGTGTGGGTAAACAGTGTTGTGTGTGGGTAAACAGTGTTGTGTGTGGGTAAAACAGTGTTGTGTGTGGGTAAACAGTGTTGTGTGTGGGTAAACAGTGTTGTGTGTGGGTAAACAGTGTTGTGTGTGGGTAAAACAGTGTTGTGTGTGGGTAAAACAGTGTTGTGTGTGGGTAAAACAGTGTTGTGTGTGGGTAAAACAGTGTTGTGTGTGGGTAAACAGTGTTGTGTGTGGGTAAAACAGTGTTGTGTGTGGGTAAAACAGTGTTGTGTGTGGGTAAACAGAGTTGTGTGTGGGTAAAACAGTGTTGTGTGTGGGTAAAACAGTGTTGTGCGTGGGTAAAACAGTGTTGTGTGTGGGTAAACAGTGTTGTGTGTGGGTAAAACAGTGTTGTGTGTGGGTAAAACAGTGTTGTGTGTGGGTAAAACAGTGTTGTGTGTGGGTAAAACAGTGTTGTGTGTGGGTAAACAGTGTTGTGTGTGGGTAAACAGTGTTGTGTGTGGGTAAAACAGTGTTGTGTGTGGGTAAAACAGTGTTGTGTGTGGGTAAAACAGTGTTGTGTGTGGGTAAAACAGTGTTGTGTGTGGGTAAAACAGTGTTGTGTGTGGGTAAAACAGTGTTGTGTGTGGGTAAACAGTGTTGTGTGTGGGTAAAACAGTGTTGTGTGTGGGTAAAACAGTGTTGTGTGTGGGTAAAACAGTGTTGTGTGTGGGTAAAACAGTGCTGTGTGTGGGTAAAACAGTGTTGTGTGTGGGTAAAACAGTGTTGTGTGTGGGTAAACAGTGTTGTGTGTGGGTAAAACAGTGTTGTGTGTGGGTAAACAGTGTTGTGTGTGGGTAAAACAGTGTTGTGTGTGTGTGGGTAAAACAGTGTTGTTGTGGGTAAAACAGTGTTGTGTGTGGGTAAAACAGTGTTGTGTGTGGGTAAAACAGTGTTGTGTGTGGGTAAAACAGTGTTGTGTGTGGGTAAAACAGTGTTGTGTGTGGGTAAAACAGTGTTGTGTGTGGGTAAAACAGTGTTGTGTGTGGGTAAAACAGTGTTGTGTGTGGGTAAAACAGTGTTGTGTGTGGGTAAAACAGTGTTGTGTGTGGGTAAAACAGTGTTGTGTGTGGGTAAAACAGTGTTGTGTGTGGGTAAAACAGTGTTGTGTGTGGGTAAAACAGTGTTGTGTGTGGGTAAAACAGTGTTGTGTGTGGGTAAAACAGTGTTGTGTGTGGGTAAAACAGTGTTGTGTGTGGGTAAAACAGTGTTGTGTGTGGGTAAAACAGTGTTGTGTGTGGGTAAAACAGTGTTGTGTGTGTGGGTAAAACAGTGTTGTGTGTGGGTAAAACAGTGTTGTGTGTGGGTAAAACAGTGTTGTGTGTGGGTAAAACAGTGTTGTGTGTGGGTAAAACAGTGTTGTGTGTGGGTAAACAGTGTTGTGTGTGGGTAAACAGTGTTGTGTGTGGGTAAACAGTGTTGTGTGTGGGTAAAACAGTGTTGTGTGTGGGTAAAACAGTGTTGTGTGTGGGTAAAACAGTGTTGTGTGTGGGTAAAACAGTGTTGTGTGTGGGTAAAACAGTGTTGTGTGTGGGTAAAACAGTGTTGTGTGTGGGTAAAACAGTGTTGTGTGTGGGTAAACAGTGTTGTGTGTGGGTAAAACAGTGTTGTGTGTGGGTAAAACAGTGTTGTGTGTGGGTAAAACAGTGTTGTGTGTGGGTAAAACAGTGTTGTGTGTGGGTAAAACAGTGTTGTGTGTGGGTAAAACAGTGTTGTGTGTGGGTAAAACAGTGTTGTGTGTGGGTAAAACAGTGTTGTTTGTGGGTAAAACAGTGTTGTGTGTGGGTAAAACAGTGTTGTGTGTGGGTAAAACAGTGTTGTGTGTGGGTAAAACAGTGTTGTGTGTGGGTAAAACAGTGTTGTGTGTGGGTAAACAGTGTTGTGTGTGGGTAAACAGTGTTGTGTGTGGGTAAAACAGTGTTGTGTGTGTGTGGGTAAAACAGTGTTGTGTGTGGGTAAAACAGTGTTGTGTGTGGGTAAAACAGTGTTGTGTGTGGGTAAAACCGTGTTGTGTGTGGGTAAAACAGTGTTGTGTGTGGGTAAACAGTGTTGTGTGTGGGTAAACAGTGTTGTGTGTGGGTAAACAGTGTTGTGTGTGGGTAAAACAGTGTTGTGTGTGGGTAAAACAGTGTTGTGTGTGGGTAAAACAGTGTTGTGTGTGGGTAAAACAGTGTTGTGTGTGGGTAAACAGTGTTGTGTGTGGGTAAACAGTGTTGTGTGTGGGTAAAACAGTGTTGTGTGTGGGTAAAACAGTGTTGTGTGTGGGTAAACAGTGTTGTGTGTGGGTAAAACAGTGTTGTGTGTGGGTAAAACAGTGTTGTGTGTG
This sequence comes from Eucyclogobius newberryi, assembly GCF_026437365.1. Taxonomy (NCBI): domain Eukaryota; kingdom Metazoa; phylum Chordata; class Actinopteri; order Gobiiformes; family Gobiidae; genus Eucyclogobius; species Eucyclogobius newberryi. The sequence goes on along the minus strand of NW_027315735.1, from coordinate 930,646 downwards.
GGTAAAACAGTGTTGTGTGTGGGTAAAACAGTGTTGTGTGTGGGTAAAACAGTGTTGTGTGTGGGTAAAACAGTGTTGTGTGTGGGTAAAACAGTGTTGTGTGTGTGTGGGTAAAACAGTGTTGTGTGTGGGTAAAACAGTGTTGTGTGTGGGTAAAACAGTGTTGTGTGTGGGTAAAACAGTGTTGTGTGTGGGTAAAACAGAAACATGATTATTGTGGGTATGTTTTAAGCACTGCACATTTTTTATATTGATCATTTTTAAGGTTCTATTATTTTGAAGCTTGAATTAAACTACACTATTAAAGTCACCGACACGTTTGAAACAACAGATACACTAGTCACAGACAAACAAAGAGTGCGATTACACCCTCTTTATACTAGGATTGGTTTGAATGTAGCTGCTTGGCTGTTCTGGAGACAGTGTGTGACGCATGTGGTGCTGCAGAGGACAGGCTCATTGTGAAGACCTCCAAACAGCCATAAACGCGTGTAAAAAGCCTGTTTAAGTGCAGATGAGTTCATGAAAAATGTATGGGACGTGGCTTCATGTAGTGCGTGTGCGAGATGTGTAAGATGAAGCATGTATAGTCTCCCTATTCATGTTTGTTCTGCTCTTTTGAATGAGCGTTTTTGTTTTAAATCCTTTCAGAAAGGTTTTAAAAAAATAATACAATATAAAAATCAAATATAAAATGGAAATATTTAACTTCCAACTGAATTATTTAGATTAAAACACAGACTTGCTAGATATGTAGAATAGATTGAATTTGACCATTGCAGAGGTTAAATTGCCTCCTGGATGTTCTGCAGGCCAAACCAAACTGTGTGAAGCGCAGAAAGCCCCTAAAGCCCAGAAAGCCCCTAAAGCGCGGCACGTTTGCCCGGACAAGATGGGCCAAAGGAGAGCACAATTCAGAAGTCCACACTGCTGGGCACTCCTGAACCTGATGGAGAGCGTACCTATACCAGATCAAAGCCGTGACAGGTTATTTTATATATATTATTCATAGATTGAGTGTTTGTGGGACTCCTGGTCCGTGGGTCCTGCTTCAAACACAAGGGCCAGCGGTGGTTTCAAGGACCGACTTTGTTACTTTGCCTCAAATATATGTCATGCCACTGGCTTTATTTTCAGCGACAGAGCGGTTCATTTGAGCAGGTGTGAGTGAGGGTCAGACCGCGTTTGAGCGCCGCACGACTCGTTCGGACAAGTGTGAGTGCGCTGGCGCTGGCCGACACCTAAAATGAAAATCAATGACATTTGTATAAAAATGCACTTCAAAATGAAATGGCACATTATTTTTGCTCCATGTGCAGCCAAACTAAAATGTCGACAACGTATTTCAAAACAGCATTTTCTCCTCTTATCTCAACGTAACCCTGGGCAACCCCCTCCGCACGCTCCATACTTTCATGCACAGCAGTGACACAGTGTTCTCCAGGCATCATTAGCATGCATCTGGAAGCGTATTAAATGTTCTGAGCTAACATGAGCTAACAGCGCTGTGTACGCTAAGTTACAGGAACGTCGGGACCCTCTGCACATCCACTGCAGGATCTGTGCGTGTGGTTCTGTCTTTATATAGCTCCACGTCACATTACATCACCAACATCATTTGTCAATACTGGCCATATTCACAACTCTTACATAAACTATTTGCCAAACGGAGCGATGCAGGAAGTCTAGGACAGTCATTCTTTTGTGTGGTATGGAATTTTATATGCAATATTGGCAGTTATATATATAAATTACAAATGTTGATGAAAAATAGGCATTAGTCATGAAACAAGAGGCTGAGGCAGGTTTAGCATAAAGTGTGCTGTTATTTTAATAGTTGAATAGTCAGTGACCAGCGTCTCAAATAATAATACTCTAAAATCAAATCACATTCAGTCATGAGATCAACAAAACAGAAGAGTTCTGAGCCTGGATTTAAACAGGTTGTACACATCATCAACCATAAGGGTTGAAATATGGTGACTGAAGGCTCTAGATTGAGAATATTTTACAAATAATTTACGAATATGTATTATTTATGGAATTCAGAGATAATCCATTCTTTTGTCGACCTTTTGTTTTAATAATGCCACTGTCTTTGTTATAAAAGGTCTTTTGATTTGTTTTTGGGGGATTTTTACTGTTTACTGCAGATAAGGAGAACAAAATGGGTCTATGATTATTTTAATAGTTGACTAGTCACAATTAGTCAATTATATCTTGCATTGGCACTGGACTAATGCAAAATGATTTTGCTGATGTGAGTTGAAATGATCAAAATGAACAATTTCACAAAACTACACCTTTATTCACATAATTAAAAGGAAAAACCTACAGAATACAGAATTTAACCAAAAAAATATATGCATTTCATATATATATATTTCTTTGTGCTTGTTTGAGTAACAACTGAACAGTAGTTTAGTGGTGTCTGTGTAATCCTTCAGTCATCCAGGTAGTTTCCATTACAAAATAACACATTATTATTATTATTATTATTATTATTATTATTATTATTATTAGATGATTATTATTATGTCAGCTGGACAGACATTCTAAGAGTGAATATGTTTTGCCACTCCAAGTAGTCTTACCCTGTTGTCCTGCGGGGGAAGCTCTTGTGTCCTTGGGTAAAACACTTCTCCCACTAAAACAACTAAAAAGCTTGAGTTTTTGAAATAGCAAAGAATTTAATTGAATGTAGGAAAAAAAAGGAATGATATTAATTGACTATGCAAATAATTTGCACCATTCGAACCCTGGCCCTGTAACCGAGCAGTAACGTAGTACTTCTGTCAGCAGTAATTACAATCATGCCATTAGGGGAATTGGTGTTTAAATATACAAAGAGGCAGCGTCTCAACATTAGCACATGCATTAGAGCTTGTTAAGGCACATCTGCAATTATATATGTGTGTGTGAGTATGTTAACCAGCACAGCCTGTCCTAATGTTCACATCCAGCATGTTCTTCACCCTCCCTGTTCGTTACGTCGCCTTTGGAGAACGAACATTTGTGCCATAATGACTACACGATGGTGTAATCCTATGTTGCTGAACAAAGTCAGTAAATATCAGTGGAAGTGACACAGCGGTGAAGACCTGAGGTGATTGGGCAATGGTGTCCTGTCCACAGGAGAATACAGTTTACTGAAATATGCATGAATCACAACACACAACTTCCAGTCGTTTAATGACAGGGAGAGAACATTATAATATGGTTAAAAGCTCTCCATGTTTTTATTTCAACAGTGTTTTTGACAGCTTCATTTTATGGTATTTTTTTTAACAGAATCTGCCTGAATATGTGTCAACAAGTTTAAATATAAGTTTAATAATAACTGAAAATATTCTAAAACCTTTTTGTCTAACCCTCTTTTCTTTATATATATATATATATATATATATATATATATATATATATATATGGATTTTTTATTTTTAAACCTCACAACTGATACATTAAAAACATTCTCATTTTGTTTAAAATGTGCTTATTATTTTGTTTCAGTTTTCTGTTGAATACTACCTCCATTAACAATAGTTCATCATGTGCAGCAATATACTTATTAGTCAATAAAGCAAATGTAAAACATTCAACTACCACGAGAAAAAAACTCAAACATATTGACATTGACTCAAAGTCATTTGTACAGTTTTTCACCTCATTTTCCTTTTTAATGTTTTGGTTGCTTGTTGGTTTTTGAAATATTTCAGAATGCATTTATTTGATGACTTTTCTTGACGGACAAACCCCGGAGAGCCGCAGCTGGTGTTGTGGCTCAGTCAAAACCACATTAATAACATCCCCCTGAATATTTTAGACACAATTTATTTTTAATCGGGCAGACTGGAAATCAGAGTGATTCAGTTCCATATTGTGGCCCCAGCGGCTGTTCCGACGCTCATACTTTTTTAATGACTGCACTTTGGTACGTCCAGGGGGAGGCGGGGACTGGGGAAACCGCACGTTATCGAAAAGCGAGAGATTTGACCTGAGAAGAAATAAATCAGTTCAGAACTGGCCAAGAAAACAAGTCATGAGTATTTTAATGATTTGAAGTGTAAACAATTCAATCGTTAGAAGGGCTGTGCGATTAATCACATTTGTATTGAATTTAGATCGAGTAAATTCAAATCTTAAGTGATTAACTTGGATTTATTTAATGGAGCGGTCAATAATTAACCCTCAGTCTGTGAAATTTGTGTTAAAAGGGCGGCATTATGTTCTTGAAATCTTACCTGACAAGGCAGTCCTTTCTACATTCTTTTCCAAAGCAAAAGAGTCAGGGATTGAACCATAAAGTACCTCTCCTGACTTGTATGGCCCAACAATCTGAAACAAATGTCTTTCAAATGAAGAATCTCCTCTGAATAACCTCGTAACTTTCAGAATCAATCTTCTTTTTTACCCCGGGTTAAGTCGTAAGCCGCTATGTTTTAGACACGACTGGTAGAGCTGCACTTGTCGGGTTGAAAACTTTGTCAAAAGTTTGTGGTTTGGCTGGTCAGGCAACTTGAAATCAAGATATGTCTTTAATAAGAAATAAAACTGAATAAAAAATAGTGATTGATCAATAAGGGAAGAAAAATACCCCAAAACAACAACAAATATGTATTTTATGATCATTCATTAACCGGTTACATTAACATGAAGTCAAATGTATTTTTCTGTTAACAATTGTAATTAAGATTTGTATTTTGTTTCCATAATACCACAAGTTATTCATATTTACATATTCTAAAGCAGAATGTGCTCCTCAGCTTGGGTTGCCAGATGGTTAATAGAGAATGTAGTCCAATAGAAACTGAATGTTGTCTTTTTTAAAATCAGTGTTCAAATATAGACCATGTGTTATTCTATAAAGATGATTTATTTTCAGTACAGCCTTACAGTCTGACCAGTGTCCAAACCCCTGACTCTGGCTGAACTTCAGTCTAAATGATGTGCGTGAGTCCTGTTTCTTCTACATGACGTCCGGACAGAGCGGGCTTCATCTCTGTGGCCCCGAGCTCTCGCAGCACTCACACAATGTCAGCTGCACCCAGGGACACACTGGCACCTTTACCCCGCCATCTGAGCCTGCCAGGCCCGTCCAGCACCCAGCAGCTCCACTCTTTGTCTTTTCTCTCTTTAATGTTGCTGCGTTTCAATGAGGTACAAACATTGGACCACCAGTCAACAGAGGGACATACACTTCATGGTGTGCACCTCAATCTACTCTTTTGAATGCAATACGAATAGTGTTTTAAAACTCAAGTCGTTTAAGAAATGAATGATTTGACCTCAAAGGAAATTGTCCTTCCCAAAGAAAAATATGTTATGTGAGTCTATAAAAAAGAATCGTTATATTATTAGTCTGAAAACAACTGGCTGAAAGAACAATTATGAGACAAGCAGAATAATGTAATTTTAACTAAACTAGAACAAATACAATCGCCATCTTTCCCCAACAATCTTTCCTCTAAAATTTCAGAAGATAAAGAAGATTAAATATTGTGATTTCTGTCATATCTTTGTGATTTTAATGTATTTTTTTTGTACACAAGCCAATTCAAAGTGCTCCACAAACAAACTTGCCTTGCCTAAATAAACTCCTTTATGGACACACTATGTCATGACCGGCAGAGTGGTGAGTCTGGTCACCACTCCCTCTGCCACACCTCCAGTCAAACTCGTGCAAACAGATTCGTTCATTTCTGCATTTGAAACAAAGGAGTTTATTGGTCGTCTTTCATTTAGAACAAAATTAAACTTATCTCACCTCAGATAGACAGTGATTTGTACTTTACTCATTGATTCTTCTTATTTGTTTGGACACAGATGGACCATGCATGTCTATGATTGGCTAATCCACCTGCCAATCACGCCCATCTGAACTCGGGAGACTAAAAGGTGACCAGACTGATATTGATCTGTATAAAAAGTACAGAAAAGTATCTTTTTGGACTTTCCAGGCCCGATCTACCAGTCGATCTCGATCTACCAGTCGATCTCAAACATTCTGTCACTTGACAGATATAGGGCAGCCAGTCAGATGATATCTGACTTTTTCTGACACTTAGGTCACTGCACATGCGAAAACAACGGCGCTAAGTGCAGAAAAAGTAACAAGCTAGCTAGTGCGTTACCTTCACTCGCGAGGTTGATTCACTCACATCAAATATTTCACCACTGTTTCACCTGAACTCTTCTGAAGTGAAGATGACATTTTGACACCACACGCCGACATTCAGCTGAAGTCAAAGCTCATGGACAGTTCTGGAACTTACTCTCAGAGGAAAAGTACCACTACACGAGGAAGTGTGCACTGTCCTGATGATGCATCCCAAGTGTGAACTCAGGTAATGACAAAATAATTGACATGGTTAATTGTGTTGTGCAATAAGCTCATGCTGGTATGCAAGGTACATCAACATTGTAAAAATATTTCTCAATATATTCATAAATAAATGTATTTCATTTTTGTAGTAGAAAGATCCTTTTGAATTGTCATTAGTCAGTCAGTAGGTCGCATACTGAATATAACCCCTGTTCTAGGCAAATACATTTGTGCAAGTTCTATTTTTCACCTTTTCACAGCAGTTCAGTTACAGCAACTTTAAGGATATTTTTGTTCTATGTTCTATCCATAGCATGTACCTTGGGGTGTTGAGAGAGTTTATTTAACGGACAAACCCCTCCTGAGGATATGTGCAGTGGCGAGGAGGGCGGGTTCTTGCAGTTCATGTGTAAAAATGTCGCCTGGTATTTGTGTCCATTCCCTTTTTGATAGACACCAGGGCTCACACAATCACCGGGGCAGTTTTTAGTCCTCACTATCTCTCAATTTATATCTCGAGGTCTTTATATTTGTTGATGTTCTCCTGCCCTTGATTTGGCTCTTTATTTCATACTGAGGTGCATGTCTCAATTCAAGATTTCCTGTTACAAAAGACTTTGAATAAGACAACATATTGGACCCATATGAGCCTTTCCATGAGAAACAAGAGGCTGAGATCACAATTTCATTGTATTTGTCACAGGATTAATACAATATCTATTCAGAATATAGATGTAGATTACGCACAGACTATACATACTACTCCAATCTAAACCAGTCTCTGAACACACCTCTGAAGGCACCAAAGGGATTCAACACTAGGCTTGGAATGACCCATAGCATCAGAGAATCACCAGGGACACACACTTGGTCTGCAGTTCCACCCAACTGTGCAATGAGGTGCTCCCCGAGGGAACAGCGACAATACAAGAGAATGTCTAATGAGGGCCAAGCATTAAAAGGAGATGGATTGTACTCATTTCCGTACCTGCTACATGGAGTACAATCTCCAACACGCTGAGCGACCAGCACCCAGAAGTACAGAAAACAATAGAACTAACAACAACAAAAATAAATACAATCGAAGTGAACTGAAGAACGAAACAAACGGCCAGCAACAACAGGTCTCACAGTCTAAACAGGTGGATGGTTCCTGGTTGAAAGGGGTACTTATGCGATCGGTGGGGCTCCTCACCTCACTGCTGTTTCTTCGGGCCTCAAATAATGCACCTTGGTGACCCTCAACCTCTCCTCCCATGACTGCTCCACCATTTGTTACCTTCTCCAGAACACAGGAGCCACCAGTACCCACACACTGTAGCCTAGGCCTAGTGGACTGTTTGAGCACCACTAGCGTCTTCACTGCCAGTGGTGGCGGGGCAGCCTGTCCACATTGCCCTGGTTCCTGGTGGTCCCTGTCATACTGACACTTGCAGCTCCTGGCCGGGACCGTGGTGAGTGGATCCTCCAGCAGCAGTGTTGTGTCCACTCTCTTTTCTCTGTGGCACCACTTCCACCTTCTATCTTCAAACTGCGCAGGTGGGCAAGTTTCTGCATTTCGATTTGATTGGTCGCATGTGGTCTTGTGAGACTTGAAGCTGGGGTATTAAAACCATGCATTCAAATTAAGCTAAAATCATGCACAGTAAAACACTAAAACAAAGTTAATTACAACAATAGTCCCACTTGTGCCATGAGATAGATGTTTTTAAGGTAAGTTTTAATTACATACCGTGGAACATTCCAAAAAAAACAAAAAACATTTCCATAGCGACAAAGCAGGTGATGGATCATCTACAAGAAAAGCTGCTGCACCTTTAAATAAGATGCCAAGTTTTCAAAGTGTTGATGTTAATATAACGTTGGCTGTTGCAACAGTGCAATACATAGAAGACTGTGATGGCACAGTTTAGTTTTTGTCTCTTTCTAAAGGTGTTGCCCCTGGCAACACTTGTGCATACAACACACACAACAACTTTAGTGACCACAAATCACATTATTTTGACATTGTAATCAAACCACAAAAAGGGCATTAACAAGACTCAGTTTCTGCATCGGTGCCGTTTTACTTCGGTGCACTTCTAACAGCTTTTTACAAACTCACATAACCAGTAAAGTGCTGAAGGAACAAATGTGCACCTCGACAACTAAAAGAAACCATGCAATAAACAAAATGCCGGTCACGAACCCCACAGCAATAAAACCTGGTGTTAAACTCTTAAGTGCCTGAAGGTGCAAAATATTAAGTAGCCGCGTACAAAAGGGTCTGACTATTTATTGCATGTTAGAGGCTGCAGTAAGTCCAGCTAAATTATTCATACAATTGTACATAGGTATTTTTAGGTCCACTGTTTATAGGATTAATAGCATTGACCATATCTGTCCATCATTTCACGAACAATGGTGCTTTATAAATGAGTCCGGGAAAAGTCGTGCAGTAAATATACTTCAAAGAAGCAAAAGCAGCTCACATGTAAAATAAAGTGCAGTTCGGGAAAATGCATTGTTGACAAGTTTGCTCATCTTAAGAATGTGAAAAGGTGTCTCTAAGTTTGAAGTTCAATTTTGTCTTACTTTCTAGAGCTTACAGCCATGTTATAATGATGCGCATGTGTGGCAAGACGAGGGTGTTACAGGCAATTACATATTCTAGTTTAAGAGATGGATTAACGACACCAACAACGAAATTAAAAGTGAAGGACACGCGGGTTTGTTATTGGCAGACAGACACTTGGTTCAGTTTATACATAATTGAATTATATTTTCAGTTAAAATGGAACATATAGTCAGGTCAATTCCCGTTCAAACTTACGGAGCCTGCCACGCCAGGGGCAGGACCGCCACATCACACAGTACAATTACTGGAAGTAAACAATGTCTAATAATGAGACAAGACAAGGCAAAACAGCAGGTCGTCCTCAGTGCCATCGCTCCACGCAGCAGCTTCATTCATCTCCCAGTTACTTATGGACAGTTTCATTAGTACAACAGCCCCTTTACGTGGGATCCAAGCCAACAGGAAAAACGTACCACTTTCCTGGCGCGCCACGCCTCGATCCACAGGCTTTACGCCAAACAGCCGGGGCATATGACAGCGGAACCGACCAAACGTGGACGACGAAGTGACCGACAGTGACGATGGGGCCTGGCGAGCCACCAGACACACGCAGGAGTGTTACACAAGCGAGACGAATGTCCGCGTGAGACGTTGCAGGGGTGAGGCCCTAAGAGCGACGGCACAAAGGCCAAAGTAGGTTAGAATTAAATTAAAATACCTCATTATCAGCCTCTGTCTATCTCATACCTGAGGACGACGGGAGCCCAACCCTCGGCGCAAACCCGGAAGTGACAGCAGTGTCAAAGGCCAGAGAGTGTGAGCTAGAGGGAGCGCCCATTTATAGGCGCCCCCTGGCGGTAGAAGATGGCAGGCGCGCACTGCCACACATCAACAAGCATCAACAAGCTTAAAGCACAAAATGTCTCACTTGAAATGAGCACATGTGCATTTCCAGTTTTGGCCCTTTAGTAATCTGTTAACTTTGCTAATGCTATCATCAATGCCAGCTGTAGAAAGACTGGATATTCCTTTGAGATGCTTCTGTTTTGCTTTGTCTTCATCTCTCAGAACAATTAGCATCTCACGTTATAGTATTTATTGCAAGGCTAATTGTAGATACACAAGCCTTTGATGTGAATCGTTACTGTCATATTTCATATAATTAAGATATAAAAGGTTTTTTCATCACAGTTTTACATCAGTCAAGTGCAGTTTGTGGGGAAAAAGAAAAAAGTTTCAAAAAAATGTAAATGTAAAGGAGGAAGCACCTTAATTAAAGGAGCAAAACTTTAACATTTTAACAATTTGTCTCTCCCGCCTATAGGGTGACACTGCTTGTTTTCACCCAAAAGGGGGCGGGGATGCTCTTGTGGCACAGGAAGTGACGTACGACCGGAGACATCTATATATGTAACATCTGCTGCCAATCAGGAAGCAAAATGACCCCATTTTAAAAGTAATAATCTGCAATATTTTCAGTAAAACCTTAAAGAACACAAATGTCCGAGTCCTTTGCTCATACACGGTTGCTTGCAGTGGAGTCTGGCATAAGTAGAAAGAACTGGACCTGAGTCAACCATGTCTGGGAGCTTGGCGCTGCTCTGTGGAGGTGGACAGATTGTAACGACAGGTGTTTCCCAGCAGCACACTCTCCTCTCCAATAAAAAACCCCGTCCACTGCACCCAGCCGCCCCAGTCCCTTCATTTATCACCTTCTCCCGTGATCACCTCGTCCATCAAGCCAATCTGTGTCCTCCAATCAAAGACCAAACCGCCGCAGCTAATACAATCTCACTTTTTCAGCTGACGAAAACAACACATGACTCCCGGGTTTTAACGTTCTTCAGCGGCGTCTGGCTATGTGTGCGATAAAAAGGCGGTTATCAGATATCAGTGATACAGAAGCAGCAGCACATAGGCAACAGGCCGAACACGTCCCACAGCAAGAGCACGTCTGGGCTTCCATTGACATCTATCTTCAGTCGGGGAGGGAGCCGGCAGAGGTCAGGCATCCAGCAGCAAAACAGAATTACTTTGAGCAAACGGAAAACATGACAAAAATGAAAACTTTAGTCTCATTAATCTTACGCCAACACTTTTCCGCAATAAATAACAGTGGTCACAGGTATCAAAAATATGAACTGCAACACTAGTCATTTGAATGGTTTGGGGGGAAATGGAAGAACAGGTTTTAGAAATCAAGACGTTTTTACTTCCATCCGAAAGTCATTTTCAGTCTGATGGACGTTTGTGCCGCAGTGTTTATCCTTTGCTGAGCTCAAATTGGTCCTGCCCAAAAGGTGGGGTTACTGTTGCTAAAACTCTTACAGCTATGGTCTTTCAGGTCTATGGAGGTCTGGCCACCTTTACCACAGAGCTGTCAAGCACCTAATTAACATTTCAGTAGTTTGATTTCTGCCACGGAGTTATGAGGCTGTTGTAGACTGAGGGGAGGTTGTATCTCAGAGCAACATTCATATTTAACCTAGGGTTTTCTTTTTAGGGAGTGTCTATAGAGCCGCGGCGCGCGGCCAAAACTGTATGGGTTTTTTGTGCCACGGCTCCTGAAACTGCTGGGCTATTTGACCGCGCCGGGTTGGGGTTAAGGTTAGGGTCAGTGTTAGGGTTAAGGTTAGGGTTAAGGTTGAGGTTAGGGTCAGGGTTAAGGTTAGGGTTGAGGTTAGGGTCAGGGTTAAGGTTAGGGTTGAGGTTAAGGGTTGAGGTTAGGGTCAGGGTTAAGGTTAGGGTTGAGGTTAAGGGTTGAGGTTAGGGTCAGGGTTAAGGTTAGGGTTGAGGTTAGGGTCAGGGTTAAGGTTAGGGTTGAGGTTAAGGGTTGAGGTTAGGGTCAGGGTTAAGGTTAGGGTTGAGGTTAAGGGTTGAGGTTAGGGTCAGGGTTAAGGTTAGGGTTGAGGTTAGGGTCAGGGTTAAGGTTAGGGTTGAGGTTAGGGTTAGCCATGAGGCTATATGTCCGTGCCGCGGCCCCTGAAACTGCTGGGCCATTTGACCGCGCCGGGTTAGGGAATCATTCTAACATCATCAATCATTCAACTATTTGTTCATTATGAATTACGTTCTTGTTCATGCTAAATTAAGCCAGAAAAAGGTTCAAGCTATAAAAAGTATACATTTACAAGTGGGGCTTTGGCAAAACATCACTTGAGCAGCACGTTTTTACTCACCAAAGCCAGTACTTTTTCACACCATAGAATTATTCACATTTTAGACAGTCCACCTCCACTTTTAGCTTCAGGAAAAATTAAGAACCGTGTATTTAGAGCGTTCATAAATTAGAATTAAGGCTGCCCACATTCTATTCCACCTCCTGGGGCAAGAATATTATTAGGCTGCAACATAAAAGCAAAGCCATCGAGCACCATATTATAAACTACACTACCAAATATTAGGATTTTTGGCTAATAATATAGAAGAACGCAACACTGTGGCTTGATCCATGCTCCAGACAAAGTGTTTCATATAAATAGTCACTTTACCTTTCTACTTTAACCTATGTATCTCCACGGCAGCAGCAAACCATCCTCCTCCTCAGCTTCTCCATCTCCTCCCCTTCACCACCCCAAATACACTGAATCGAGATCCTTTAATTATGAGACTGTATTTATGCATTCACTCTTAAAATCCATGTGTAAATGTTTTCTTCATCTTCACCATGCATTTTTAAAAACCTTCCTTTTCAGATTGGCGTTACGTTGCCGTTCCCAACATCACTTGCGATAAAAGATTTACTCGTGAACAAATGCGCACTCATCCGTAACCTCAGCTAACGCGATGAAATCCCTCGGCGTAAAACATCAGATTAGTTGCTAACTTTGCGCCGCTAACTTGCTGTCACTATCCCGCCCCAGCCGCCAAAATTACAACTTCCCCCGCCGCTCTGGACAAGGTACAGCATTAGCATTTGTTACATTTTGGTCCCTGGAGTGGAGATACCTATTACTCATTCTGATGACCGCTCTCATTATACGGACGGATGAGCAAAGATGGCCGCCGGCGTGTGGGGAGAAGAAGTGGTGAAATAGGAGGGCAGACAGATACACGGAGCTGCCTGTAGGCCGAGGCGTGTTTCACTTCCAACAATGCATCATTTAATAATCAAGAAAATTGAATGTAGCTTTGAGAAATTCTTTTGTGTCTTTTCAATGTAGTTTATTCACTAGGTTATACTCCAGGTTCCATCAAGCAGCACTGATATGTTCACACTTTGACATGCATTTTGTCCCTTCTGTCATAAAGTTTTTTTTTCCCATTGTGCACTTGCTTACTGTGTTTGTGTGTGTTTTTAAAATGGTGTATTCACAGCAAATTTCATAAATCTGACTCATCTTGTTTTAAGACATTTCTACTAAGATTATTAAGTAAGTAAGTAAGATTATTAAGCTTATTTCAGGAGTTCTTGATAAGGCTGCCCCAAATAAATTGTCTGTTTGCTGTAACCCGAGTCAACATTTTTTAAATGGGTCGGACGGTAGGCAAATTCTTACTCTTTTTACTTTGAAGGCAAAAACAAAGATCCAAATTTTGTCATTTTTTGAGTCGGAGAGACCACCAGGGGTGAAATAATTGAAAAATAAAAGATTTTGACGTTTTTTCAACAAAATGCAGATATTTTTTTTTCAGTGGGCTAGTTTCATACCAGGTCGGTCGGGTTATGGCAAACAGACATTATTTTGCCTAGCCTAAGTAAAATTATCCTACTGCACTGGCATTATTATTTATCCTTTCATTTCCATTTTTTGTATTGTGATTCAATATTGTATTGTGATTTTAATCCATTACATCATTTTATTGTTTTGTAAAGCATGAATACATTTTGATTGATTTATTGGAAAGTGACCCTGGGGTGCAGCTTCAGTTAGCACCGCAAGACTTTTCCTCATATAAATGATTTGAGCACATGGTCTCAAACCTGGGGACCACAAGAGCACTGCAGGGGCCCCATGTGAACTATTCACCACAAGAACACCGCTCGAGCACAGGACCAGAGCTATGTGGGCCAGACTTTATAACGAGCTACTGCAGTTATCAAATACTGTGTAAAACATATTTATCTGATAGAAAATAGAAAAATGGTTTTAGTTTTGTTCTCTGCTTGTTAATACTTAAATGTGTTCACAAACCGCCACTGTTTGAGCTAACTGACTGATGCTTATGTGTCAGGTGAATCATTTAAATCCATGACAAAACTTAAAGGTGCACTGTGTGTTCCGTTGGGGCGTCCGCTACTATGGAGATTTAATTATTTAGGTATTTTCTACAGTATGGTATTGAATGGGTCGTGTTGTTGCCCGCTCTGCCCCACCTCTCCACCAGGCAGACCTCCTCACATGTGCACCCTGGCCGTGCCCACCGCCCCGCCTCCTCGTGACGTGTGCCTTTAAAATGAACTAGCACGCACGCCCTCGTTCTCCCCGGGCTCCCGACGGGCCCGCACCAGCTCGCTCCGCCTCCTGACGGGCCCGCACCAGGTCGCTCCGCCTCCTGACGGGCCCGCACCAGCTCGCTCCGCCTCCTGACGGGCCCGCACCAGCTCGCTCCGCCTCCCGCCGGGCCTGCACCAGCTCGCTCCGCCTCCTGACGGGCCCGCACCAGCTCGCTCCGCCTCCTGACGGGCCCGCACCAGCTCGCTCCGCCTCCTGACGGGCCCGCACCAGCTCGCTCCGCCTCCTGACGGGCCCGCACCAGCTCGCTCCGCCTCCCGCCGGGCCTGCACCAGCTCGCTCCGCCTCCAGATGGGCCCGCACCAGCTCGCTCCGCCTCCTGACGGGCCCGCACCAGCTCGCTCCGCCTCCCGCCGGGCCTGCACCAGCTCGCTCCGCCTCCAGATGGGCCTGCACCAGCTCGCTCCACCTCCCGCCGGGCCCGCACCAGCTCGCTCCGCCTCCCGCCGGGCCTGCACCAGCTCGCTCCGCCTCCAGATGGGCCTGCACCAGCTCGCTCCGCCTCCTGACGGGCCCGCACCAGCTCACTCCGCCTCCTGATGGGCCCGCACCAGCTCGCTCCGCCTCCCGCCGGGCCTGCACCAGCTCGCTCCGCCTCCAGATGGGCCTGCACCAGCTCGCTCCACCTCCCGCCGGGCCCGCACCAGCTCGCTCCGCCTCCTGATGGGCCTGCACCAGCTTGCTCCGCCTCCCGCCGGGCCTGCACCAGCTCGCTCCGCCTCCCGCCGGGCCTGCACCAGCTCGCTCCGCCTCCAGATGGGCCTGCACCAGCTCGCTCCGCCTCCTGACGGGCCCGCACCAGCTCGCTCCGCCTCCTGACGGGCCCGCACCAGCTCGCTCCGTCCCCCGACGGGCCCGCACCAGCTCGCTCCGCCTCCTGACGGGCCCGCACCAGCTCGCTCCGCCTCCTGACGGGCCCGCACCAGCTCGCTCCGCCTCCTGACGGGCCCGCACCAGCTCGCTCCGCCTCCTGACGGGCCCGCACCAGCTCGCTCCGCCTCCCGCCGGGCCTGCACCAGCTCGCTCCGCCTCCCGACGGGCCCGCACCAGCTCGCTCCGCCTCCTGATGGGCCTGCACCAGCTTGCTCCGCCTCCCGCCGGGCCTGCACCAGCTCGCTCCGCCTCCCGCCGGGCCTGCACCAGCTCGCCCCGCCTCCCGCCGGGCCTGCACCAGCTCGCTCCGCCTCCTGACGGGCCCGCACCAGCTCGCCCCGCCTCCCGCCGGGCCTGCACCAGCTCGCTCCGCCTCCTGACGGGCCCGCACCAGCTCGCTCCGCCTCCTGACGGGCCCGCACCAGCTCGCTCCGCCTCCTGATGGGCCCGCACCAGCTCGCTCCGCCTCCTGACGGGCCCGCACCAGCTCGCTCCGCCTCCTGACGGGCCCGCACCAGCTCGCTCCGCCTCCTGACGGGCCCGCACCAGCTCGCTCCGCCTCCCGACGGGCCCGCACCAGCTCGCTCCGCCTCCCGCCGGGCCTGCACCAGCTCGCTCCGCCTCCCGACGGGCCCGCACCAGCTCGCTCCGCCTCCTGATGGGCCTGCACCAGCTTGCTCCGCCTCCCGCCGGGCCTGCACCAGCTCGCTCCGCCTCCCGCCGGGCCTGCACCAGCTCGCCCCGCCTCCCGCCGGGCCTGCACCAGCTCGCTCCGCCTCCAGATGGGCCTGCACCAGCTCGCTCCGCCTCCTGACGGGCCTGCACCAGCTCGCCCCGCCTCCCGCCGGGCCTGCACCAGCTCGCTCCGCCTCCAGATGGGCCCGCACCAGCTCGCTCCGCCTCCTGACGGGCCCGCACCAGCTCGCTCCGCCTCCTGATGGGCCCGCACCAGCTCGCTCCGCCTCCTGACGGGCCCGCACCAGCTCGCTCCGCCTCCTGATGGGCCCGCACAAGCTCGCTCAGCCTCCTGACGGGCCCGCACCAGCTCGCTCCGTCCCCCGACGGGCCCGCACCAGCTCGCTCCGCCTCCTGACGGGCCCGCACCAGCTCGCTCCGCCTCCTGACGGGCCCGCACCAGCTCGCTCCGCCTCCTGACGGGCCCGCACCAGCTCGCTCCGCCTCCTGACGGGCCCGCACCAGCTCGCTCCGCCTCCTGACGGGCCCGCACCAGCTCGCCCCGCCTGCCGCCGGGCCCGCACCAGCTCGCTCCGCCTCCAGATGGGCCCGCACCAGCTCGCTCCGCCTCCTGACGGGCCCGCACCAGCTCGCTCCGCCTCCTGACGGGCCCGCACCAGCTCGCTCCGCCTCCTGACGGGCCCGCACCAGCTCGCTCCGTCCCCCGACGGGCCCGCACCAGCTCGCTCAGCCTCCTGACGGGCCCGCACCAGCTCGCTCCGTCCCCCGACGGGCCCGCACCAGCTCGCTCCGCCTCCTGACGGGCCCGCACCAGCTCGCTCCGCCTCCTGACGGGCCCGCACCAGCTCGCTCCGCCTCCCGCCGGGCCCGCACCAGCTCGCTCCGCCTCCCGCCGGGCCTGCACCAGCTCGCTCCGCCTCCCGCCGGGCCTGCACCAGCTTGCCCCGCCTCCCACCGGGCCCGCACCAGCTCGCTCCGCCTCCCGACGGGCCCGCACCAGCTCGCTCCGCCTCCTGATGGGCCCGCACCAGCTCGCTCCGCCTCCTGACGGGCCCGCACCAGCTCGCTCCGCCTCCTGACGGGCCCGCACCAGCTCGCTCCGCCTCCTGACGGGCCCGCACCAGCTCGCTCCATCCCCCGACGGGCCCGCACAAGCTCGCTCAGCCTCCTGACGGGCCCGCACCAGCTCGCTCCGCCTCCCGCCGGGCCTGCACCAGCTCGCCCCGCCTCCCGCCGGGCCTGCACCAGCTCGCTCCGCCTCCAGATGGGCCTGCACCAGCTCGCTCCGCCTCCTGACGGGCCCGCACCAGCTCGCTCCGCCTCCTGACGGGCCCGCACCAGCTCGCTCCGTCCCCCGACGGGCCCGCACAAGCTCGCTCAGCCTCCTGACGGGCCCGCACCAGCTCGCTCCGTCCCCCGACGGGCCCGCACCAGCTCGCTCCGCCTCCTGACGGGCCCGCACCAGCTCGCTCCGCCTCCTGACGGGCCCGCACCAGCTCGCTCCGCCTCCCGCCGGGCCTGCACCAGCTCGCTCCGCCTCCCGACGGGCCCGCACCAGCTCGCTCCGCCTCCCGCCGGGCCTGCACCAGCTCGCCCCGCCTCCCGCCGGGCCTGCACCAGCTCGCTCCGCCTCCAGATGGGCCTGCACCAGCTCGCTCCGCCTCCTGACGGGCCCGCACCAGCTCGCTCCGCCTCCTGACGGGCCCGCACCAGCTCGCTCCGCCTCCTGATGGGCCCGCACCAGCTCGCTCCGCCTCCTGACGGGCCCGCACCAGCTCGCTCCGCCTCCTGACGGGCCCGCACCAGCTCGCTCTGTCCCCCGACGGGCCCGCACAAGCTCGCTCAGCCTCCTGACGGGCCCGCACCAGCTCGCTCCGTCCCCCGACGGGCCCGCACCAGCTCGCTTCGCCTCCTGACGGGCCCGCACCAGCTCGCTCCGCCTCCTGACGGGCCCGCACCAGCTCGCTCCGCCTCCTGACGGGCCCGCACCAGCTCGCTCCGCCTCCTGACGGGCCCGCACCAGCTCGCTCCGCCTCCTGACGGGCCCGCACCAGCTCGCCCCGCCTCCCGCCGGGCCTGCACCAGCTCGCTCCGCCTCCAGATGGGCCCGCACCAGCTCGCTCCGCCTCCTGACGGGCCCGCACCAGCTCGCTCCGCCTCCTGACGGGCCCGCACCAGCTCGCTCCGCCTCCTGACGGGCCCGCACCAGCTCGCTCCGTCCCCCGACGGGCCCGCACCAGCTCGCTCAGCCTCCTGACGGGCCCGCACCAGCTCGCTCCGTCCCCCGACGGGCCCGCACCAGCTCGCTCCGCCTCCCGCCGGGCCCGCAACAGCTCGCTCCGCCTCCCGCCGGGCCTGCACCAGCTCGCTCCGCCTCCCGCCGGGCCTGCACCAGCTCGCTCCGCCTCCAGACGGGCCTGCACCAGCTCGCTCCGCCTCCTGACGGGCCCGCACCAGCTCGCTCCGCCTCGGGTCTCGGGCTCTGCTCTGCCCATTTCAGTTTTGGACTTTTGAGTTTGTCTATTGTATTACACACATCACCCAAATCGCACACACACCGTCTACACTCAGAACCACCACCGCACCACCATGATACTAACAGGCTCACAACCCCATAACCTTTTAAATAAATATGAATCTTCATCAAGCTTGAGTTTATGTCAATAGATTGTCGTTTTGAGCACTTTAGACCCCGTCTCGTCTCGTCACCCCTCCTTGTTATGTCAGGGCCCAGGCATAACCACGTACCTGTCTTCATGCCAAGTCTTCATGTCGCCACAGAGTCAAGTGTTCTTTGTGCAAGAAAAAAACACTGCTATTGACAGTAAGTAACGCAAGATAGAGAAATGTAATACCATGTTGTGGAATACTCCAGGCAAACAATAAAAACAGAAAGGTTACAACACAAGTCACCTCACTTCACCTAAAGGACTCTGGTAACAATACACCATTCATCCACAGCTTTTTGTTTATGTTATAATATTGGCTAATGCATTTCAATGGACGTTTTGCATGGCACTACTTAACACGGAGGATTTAGTGATCAATGGTTGTTTGGTCGATGTTCCATCCCGAGCTCAATACAGTCGATTCTTCGGCATTTAGCGTCAGCGCTAATCATTTGAAGATGTTGACTTTTTTGTTGCATCAGTTATTTGTCAGTGATAATGAGGACGGTCAATTATCGATCTGACGAAACCTTTTTGACCAGTCATGTGCATTGTAATGGTAAATGTGTGCGTGGATGGTTCTATCTACCCTAGATGACCAACATGTGACCTTTAGTCAATAACCTTTAGGAACAATCTTTATGGACAATATGGGGTTTTAAACTGGAGCTTACGTGAAATGAAGCGAATATAACACAGACGATTGGATTCAATTACAATTAAAGAGATTTAATTTTAGCAATAGATGACACTTGATATGGGTCTAGTTTCTCGAGGGTCATAATGCATCTAGTTTATAAAACCTTGTTACAATAAAACCTTGTTACACTAAAATGTTGTATTTGATAATACAACTTGTACATAGCATTTCAAGTTAATTATCTGGCTTTTCTCTAACCAGTTTACAAAAGCTTTTGAATAAAATGATTGTATGTATTTTGTGTCTATGTTTCGCTCACTTTTCTTCATAACTTGAACGAGGTCTTGGCAAACTGTACAACTATGGCCTTCTGTGTAACTGTGCACAGGAACTCCAACATAAATACAGCAAGGAAATAATCAGAAGCACCAGGCTGGATAATATTTGTCTTGACTTTCAGACAATCAGTTATTTTATCTGTGAAAAATAGAACTACTTCATTTTAAACTCTTTACAGCTTCACGTGTATCGCTCACTCATCTAATGGATTCCCAGCATCCTAAATATTCACAGTGATGAGTTTATAAGCCCCTTTCACAACCCTCTGAGGTCAGAATAGGTTTTGTCCTACCGGGTAAAGCTAACAGACATTAGCATGCTAACGGTGCAATTTCTGCTTCGCTGAGAATAAAACGCTCTATGAATAAATCATATACCATATTTTCACCCAAATAGATGCTTTTAAAATATATCTGTTTCACTTTCTATGAGAAAATTCTCTTTTTCAAATTTAAAAATCAGGTTCAACTTTTTTAATTGTTCAAACGATATGTACCGCATTTTTTGGACTTTAAGCCGCTACTTTTTCCCCACGCTTTGAACACTGCGGTCATTACAACGGTGTGTCTAATTTAAAGATTTTTACTCTATTTTTAATCTAGCAGGAAGTGCAAGTGTTTGACAGACTGTCGCTGTGTGTTTACTTACAATCAGACTCATATTCATGGAGAAATTAGTCTAATGAGGAAGTCAATCTAGACGCGACAGAATGCAAAGACGTGGAGGCCGGACACGCCGCAAGACCCCCGCTCAAAAGAGACTTTATTTATGTGTAAATATCTCATGTTACAACATGAGGTGCGGCCCATATATGTACAATGTATTTCTTTGTTGTAAATTTCAGGAGCGCTGTATAGCCCGAAAGGTACGGTATGTGTGACCCACAGTCTGATGTTTTCTTAAAGAATCGCAAGCAACTATTCTTCATTCTTTATTTTCTTTTTGGATTCTCATTAGTGTCTACTAAATATTCGCCAGTCCTCCTGGGTGAAGATAGGATGGAGTAATTATGCATGCATTAACAAAAATGAGCAAGCTAGAAAACAACATTAAGTCAATTTCACATAATTTGTCCCTGTTACATTTTAATTCTTCATCATTAATTTCATGTTGCATTTCTACACTGCCACATGAACTTGACTCCGCACACTTCTATTGCTTTCAACATTTTGAAGGACATTATTCAGCAACCATGACTCATCCTTTCACTAACATCAATACAACTCGTTTCATAAAGACACACTTTCTCCTCGCCCAAGGACGTTCTATTGTCGCTGACACTTGCTTCTGGCCTGCCCCGTCATCCCTCCAACGGTTTGCTTCGCCGTATCGGTTCCAATGTCCAGGCAAGGCCAAAATGGATAGCATTGGTTTGTTTTGCAGCGTAAACATTATATTGATGGCTCTATATGACTGCTGGGTTTATGGGTTTATGGTAATTGCCTCTGACACCTTGCCATGGCTTTGACAGATCAGGGGAGCAATAGGCGAAGGCTGCAGGCATTCAATGTCTGATTATGGGCCCAGGGAGAAGGGGGGGAAAGGAGGTAGAGACTCATCACCCTCCAGGGATGTGTGTGTTGGGGAGGCAGAGTTAGGGGAACATCTCTGGCAAATGTAAATCTTCTCAGTTGGGCCATCATGGGAGGTCAGGGTGGTGTGCCTTCAGGGGAAAAGGCAGGCTGGTTGATTGGATGTTGGTGAGGAGAAGAAGTGTGTCTAGCTGTTTGCATAAGTGACAAGGACTCAAGGATGTCAAGGGGTTGGAAAATATATCTTATTTATAACACTATTATATTACATTGTTTAAAGTTTAGGAAAGTGGACTTGCTCAAATTAAACAGGACAAAAGAGAGAAGCAATAGAATATAAAAGCAAGAAAGAGGCAAAAATACCGTCTCTCTGGTCAAGGTGGGTTACTGGGTGCAGTTATAAATTCATAAAATATAATATTGTATACTGATTTACTAAATAAAACATTTCACTAATAATCCTGTTAATAATCAAATAAAGTCCATAGTCATTCAGGAAATCGACAGAGCTGGGACTTGACCTCACATGATGCCGAGAGGCAGAAAGCTACTGAAATATCATTCCTTTTTTATGGACTTAACATTTCTAAACATTATTTTAACTGGGATATATAATAACTCTCTCCCAAAATCAACACAAGATCAATTGGTGTAACACTGGAATTAAATGAATCTTTTGACAAGGCAGAAGCGTATTCAAACTATGCCACAGCAAATGTGTGCTTATATTAGTCACTAATACTCTAATAATTAGTGTCTGACTTTGTCTTTCAGTGGTGACTTCTTCTTTTTAGGTACTGCAAGTAAAATAGACTTTTATTAGATTTAAATCATGTTATAAAATTGACTCCACATTGTTGTATTTAATAAGCATTTAATATTGTAATGCATTAATATAACTTTCATTTTTATTGCAGACTGGACACACACACACACACACACGCACACACACACACACGCACACACACGCGCACACACACACACACACACACACACGCACACACACACACACGCACACACACGCGCACACACACACACACACGCACACACACGCGCACACACACGCGCACACACACACACACACACGCACACACACACACACGCACACACACACGCACACACACACACACACACGCACACACACAAGCGCACACGCACGCACACACACACACACACACGCGGACACACACACACACGCACACACACACACGCACACATGCACACACACGCACACACACACACACGCACACACACACACGCACACATGCACACACACGCGCACACACACACGCGCACACACACGCACACACACACACACGCACACACACACACGCACACATGCGCACACACACACGCGCACACACACACTCACACACACACGCACGCACAGGCACACACACGCGGACACACACACACACGCACACACACGCGCACACACACAAGCGCACACGCACGCACACACACACACGCGGACACACACACACACGCACGCACACACACACACACACACGCGGACACACACACACACGCACACACACACACGCACACATGCACACACACGCGCACACACACACGCGCACACACACGCACACACACACACACGCACACACACACACGCACACATGCACACACACGCGCACACACACACGCGCACACACACGCACACACACACACACGCACACACACACACACGCACACATGCGCACACACACACGCGCACACACACACTCACACACACACGCACGCACAGGCACACACACACGCACACACACACACACACACACGCACACACGCACACACACACACACGCACACACACACACACGCACACACACACACGCACACACACACACACACACACACACGCACACACACACACACACACACACGCACACACATACACACACGCACACACTGCACATTCTTGCTCTGTCTGCTTGTGTCTGCTTCTCCCCCAACTTCTCTGTCTGGGTCAAGGGTCACAGCTCACGACCATATTAGGACGTCCTGGAAGGTACAGCCTGGTACCAAGAGAAGATCCACCTTCTTATGAATATTCATATTCTTTGTGCTGTGTGTAAGAAGCCCCCAGACGGGGAGCAGACCGGTCTGGGGGAACTTGAGGGACAGGCCTGTTTTAATCTGTTAGTTTTGTAATTGTAGGGAATAAACACTTTTATTTTAACGACCGTATCTTGTCTTGTTATTCTCAGTAATTAGAACCTCAACAACATCTACTTGATTCATGGATGATTATGTTTTCACCTACCCCCTATTCCCGCCCACACCCCTGCACTTAATGCCATTATTCAAACAATTTAGACGCTGGAACATACCCTTATAGGGAACAGAAATGTCACATGGTTTTGTAAAAAATAAATAAAAGACAATTCACTGATAGCTAAGGTGAAATGCTGATGATGAAGGGGCGGGGTCAATGGACATGTTTCTATTACTAAGCCATTTTAGATCAATATTGCTTTTTACAAATAATAAAAGGAATGTCAATGATCAATCTATGTTATAGTTTTCACATTAAATACCTGAATAAAAGAAAACATGAACTGTCTTCTTTAAAAAAAAAAAAAACTCAATTACTCTAATAAAGTACAAATGACTGCTCCACTCAAGCCCCAGGGCAGTTCATTTAAACTCTCATTCACATAACAAATGTGGAGCAGAGTGATTTATGGGTCAGCTGAGACTCTGCCCTGATTACCTACTTCAATACACATGTCTATCAGAACTTTCATAATAAAGATGAAATACATGTTTTTTGTCCTCTGGTGGAAACTGGGGGGAATTTTTTGTCTGCATGACGTTAACAGATACATTCATGTATCGATATTTATTTTTGTAATTTTTTTGTGAAGGAAAATGTAGTAGGCTACTTATTATTATTAATTTATTTCAATTCCTTACACAAATAAATATATATTTTTTTGTCCTCTGGTGGAACAGCAGTGTTATTGTCAACATGACCATAACAATTTAATGTATGTATTTGTATTTATTATTATTTTGTTGTTTCTGTTTTATTTTATTAATTCAGCAAAGAAAAAATATGTATTTATTTTTTGCAATCAACACTATCTAGTGAATGTTTTTCATTTCATCTTGTGTATTTACTGAAAATACATAGCATAGAACAATAATAATACTAAGGTCTGAGCACATGTATTATTTAGCAGGCAGTGCTAAATGATTATTTCCCAGAAAAAAAGAGAAATGTGAGTGCATCAGTGGTTCCAAAACACATTGACAGTTGCACACCAAGGACAAGCCACTAAGATATTTAAAAGATAAATGTTATGCAAAAACATATTCTAACATTGTTCCCTCATCAAAAACATACCTGGAGTATTGTTTAGCTTCATTCATGCTCGATGACGTCTGTTTGGACACTGTCTCCCCCTTGAGCGTCAAAACACTCCATTCTGAATTTACCCGATGTGTGATTTCATAAACAGTGTACATGGCTCTGAGAACTTCAGCTCTGTTTTTATGTCCCCAAATCATCACCAGATTCGTTGAGCTTTTCTGCATCAAATCACAATCATTAGAACAACATGGAGCAACTCAAGTGCGTGTTTAAAGGCTAATAACAACACAAATAATGCATCATATTTGTCCTTTAAAACAGTCCTTTATTGTAGCTATGTTAAAAGACATTTCAATATTTTCATACTACAGAGTACCTCTAATTTCTTCCTGACTGTCACATCATAGGGTTGTAGTAGCAAGTCAACTTCATCTGTTTATTGGATTATTTCCATTCTTTGGCTGCAGACTAGTCACATTATAACCGTGCCACACCCTAGGTCAGGCATGTCCAAACTACGGCCCGGGGGCCAAATGCGGCCCTCAGACCAATTATTGTCGGCCCTCAGGCTTCCTGCTAAGTTGGCCCAAACAACAAAAAGTAGTGTTTTTTACAGTAAAATGGGAAAAAAAATCAAGCATTTTGATGTTATAACAACCTAATATGAATGTTCCAAGTCTTATAATAGGAGTGGAGGTGCATCGAAACAATATCAAATGCAAAATTTCGAATGATTTGACATTGTCGGCTTGTTTGTGGCCCTCTGCTCCGTATAAGTTTCAAAATGCGGCCCTCAGTGAAAAAAGTTTGGACACCCCTGCCCTAGGTTGCGGTGGGACAAAGAGTCAACGCTGTCGTCAAGAGCATGTAAATCACTCCACGCTGCCGTCAACATGAGCGCCTCAGCATGTAGAATGATAATGTGCCCATGAATAAGTAAAGAGAAGGTGTTTGGTACACAGCGAGAGGAGCAGGGCATGGAGTGCACAGCAGGAAGTGATGTCATCCTTTAAAGGCCTGGTTGTGTGAGACACTGAGCGATCTGGAGGAAAAGGTTACAAATCTGGTTGACAAGACAAGACGGTTAATAACTGTTTGTATCAAGATGGGTTTCTGAATACTAATTTTGTTTCCAATTTCTAATTTTTTTTGTAGTTGTATTGTCCTTGAAATAGCAATAACCTTCAAAAACACATTCGTATGAAGCAATAGAAGAGATGGTTTGAAAGAGGAGTTAAGGCCATTTTTGTGAGAGAAGAGAATCCCTCTTTAAACAGAAAATGGAAGTTTAAGGTTCGATCTTCCAGAAGTGTACAGCAGCATTCTGAGGCCATGAGGCGACATCAGCCCTCACAAGGTCCTTGGTGATGAGGGAGCAGCAGCCAGCTAACAAAAGGATTTCTATGGCCCATTGCAGTGCTGTCATGGTAACAAAGAATGTTGGTTTCAGGTGAAAACAAAAACAAAAATAGGACAGGCTATTATCCGGAGGCCCTGCCCGGTGCAGGGCTTACACAGAGTAGGATAAGTATCTGAATCTTCAGTTCAGCAGATTGAGAATGACTCTTGGATGAGAGTTGAAACTTCTTGTTTTTCTATGAACAGTTTCCAGAAAATCTTGTAATGATTCTTGTGAAATAAGCATCACATACAAAACGTCCTGTCACAGTGGCTAAATGGTATAAATATTTAAAAGAATTATGGAGGATTTTTTGGCGCCAAATCTTTGTCTCATTTCCTGTTGGCGTGGACAGCCGATTAGTTTATTCACATGTCAATCATAGGATGCATCTACTGCTCAGCTGCAGCCTCGCTGGCTCGTCCCCAGGAGAGCAGCACATTTCCCTGGCTGCGCATGCGTGGTTAATATGCCGGTGTGTGTCTAAGCGTATGGATCTATTATAACATAGTTCCCTCAGTGTACACTACAAAATTAAGACAGTTCGAGCGATGCGATCCGTCGCGCTAATAAACAAACGCACGTGTAGCAGCGAGGCTGTTAAGTGCTTTTGCACGGGGGGAGTGCGCATGCGCACTTCTGCTTGAGTTCTCAAATCGACGGAAAATCCTCCATTATTCCTTTAAGTATGGTAAAGAAAATTGGCAAAATCTGGAGAAATGTAAGTTGACTTATTACAAGTAGTTTGTATCGTTATAGACCATTTGCTTTGGCATCTCTTTGTTTTGGAACTTACAGTTTTTCCACCCAAAAAGCAAAGATTTGGCACAATTTGCACAACCTTCACTTCATGTACCAAGCGCTCGCCCCAAGTTGGCACTACTTCACACTCCCTTATCTGCATTAGACTCTGACTTTCCTTCTTTACACTCTGATGTCAATTACAAATCACCTTCTGTCAAAACACTACACACAATATTTGGTTGTTGCACATAGTTCTCAAGTAAAATCTCAAAGCATCAAACTACAACACACGAATATTCAAATCTCTAAACTTTCAGGTCTGTTGAGCAATTTGCAATCAGGACTGCAGCATAAAAATGCCTTGAGCGTCTGTTTTGTTTGGTGAACAATGGAGAACATTGGAGAGAACCAGAGAAGGAGAGAGGTAAGAGTGAGAGGAGGAGGAGGAGGACAAGGGGAAGGAGGAGGACAGAGAGGAGAAGGAAGAAGAGGAGGAAGAGGAGGACGAGGAGGGGGACAAAGAGGGAGAAGAGGAGGAGGACAAGGAGGAGGAGAAAGAAGAAGGAGAGTTACCATCTCTAATGAGATACGGGCAACCAAGGTAGACCACGTTCTCAACCATGGTTTGAGCATGAGGGAGGCTGGCCAGAGGGTCCAACCCAACCTCAGCCGCTGCAGCTGCTGCCATCATAAGAACCTTCAGGGTGGAGAACAGGTACAAAATCTATTTGCCTTGTTTACTGTAATACTGTATATCAATAGAATACAGTGTGCTCACAGTATTTGCATTTTGCAGGACTGAAAGAGAACCACACCGTGGAGGAAGAGCACGGATTTTCACAGAGGAGCAGGAGACAGATGTTGTAAATATTGTTCGTGAGAACAACACAATCACCCTCCGGCAACTAGAGTCTAGGTCTCTAGGATCCTGGCTGACCATGACACTTTCAGGGACGTCCACACCGTCATCAACATTAGAATCATGTTAGGATGAAGCAGGTCTACAGGGTCCATTTGACCGTAACACTGACCGCATCAAAGAGCTCCGGCCAGAGTTTGTGCTTGTAAGTCCCATACTTTCAGCACTGACACACGCATGTATTGTACCTGTAATCCATTATTACTTATATTATTATAAGTGTATTTACATGTATTTTCTACAGTGTCTCACTACAGCCCACTGTATTGACGTCTCTGTATCCAAACTGTAACTCAAACTTTCTCATGTTGTCTGTGTCAGCGGATCCAGGAGCATGACACTGCAATGGAGGTGAATGAGTACATTTTCATTGATGAGGTTGGATTCAATCTCGTGAAGAAGAGGCGCCGGGGCAGAAATGTCATTGGCCAGCGGGCCATTGTTGAGGTAACATCACGATGTGTGCAGCCATGAACCATCATGGCATCCTCCACCATCATGCCCACCTAGGGGCCTATAATACTGCCCTTTTCCTGACCTTCCTGGATGGCCTGCATGACCTGCTAATACCACCTGGTCGGATGGAGGTCCCACATCGGATCCATTATATTGTCATCTGGGACAACATCAGTTTCCATAGGGCTGCTCTAGTGCGTGGGTGGTTCCACCTTACTCTCCCTTCCTTAATCCAATAGAGGAATTCTTTTCAGCATGGAGGTGGAAGGTCTACAAACGGAACCCACAGGGTCTGGTCCCACTGCTCCAGGCCATGGAGGAGGCCCCTGGAGGAGGCCCCTGGAGGAGGCCCCTGGAGGAGGCTTGTGGCGAAGTCAGTGTGGATGCGATTCTTCCAACGCTGCCTAGACAGTGAGCACATTGCCTGTGATGTCGATGAGGCCCCTGGCCTGACAGGAACCGGAGGCGTGATGGCTCATTTTTTTTTGTGAGGGGGGGACGGTTTACTGTACTGTACTGTTCTGTGTGTGCCAAAATTACTGTAAACTTTTTTTGGTTGTATATTTGTGTGCTGTTTTATGTTTGACTACAAAAGTTTACAAAAGTTAAGACCTACAGACATTTTACAAAAGGAGAAATGGCACATTTTCCACATTGTCATTCATATGGTGTGTTCTGTTTCTATAATTGTGTTTTCAGCTTCACCTAAGTGTGCTGTAAATGTTGGTAGTGTGCAGACAAATGCTTAGTTGTGTGTGCTCAATGAATGGTGTGTGTGTGTGTCATTTGAAAAAATGGCTGTGTGTACCAAATGAAAACACGAGTTCCATTTTGTGAACAGGTAAGAGATTTGATGGCAAAGAGTCATCTTGCAAAGGGAGTGTCAGGTTTAGCATCAAGTGTGTGAGGTTTTCAGATCTGTGTGTTCAGTTTGAAAAAAGCCGTTATTGTTTTGAGAAACGGGTGTTAACAATTGTGAAAAACTGTAAAAGCACACATGAATTTCTATTAGAAAGGCATTTACTCATCAGGATTAATGTTACAACTCCATCTACTGGCAGCAAAGGGAATTACAAAGGGGGGAAATACATCAGCTAGCTTCCCCTGACACGCTAATGTAAGGACGCAATCGGGCTCATTTCTCATTGTTGTCAGAAGACACATAATCCAAGCATTCAAAAAGACAGTGCCTGGTAAAGTGCAATTTTATCTTAAGTGAAATGTTAAATCCATGTTTCAATGGTCCTCAATAGCTGGTTTAAAGGACAAAAATATTACAAATAATGCATAACATGCGTCCTTTAAGTCTTCCTTATAACAATATGAATATTTTCATATGATAACAAAGGATTCCATCCACTCTTCTTGAACAATGTGCAACAATAAACAATCCTTCCCCATTGTTCACAGTTTCTTTGTGAATGCCAATAAGCCTGTTGTCAGCTGTGAGATAAAAAACATTCAAAATAACCACGTTCTCCTTAGCTGCACTCTGCCCCCTGTAGACCAGGAGCAGAAGACGAGATAAAGTCCTGACAGGAAACTCCTCCAGGCTCCGTAATCAGCGCCAGTGCCAAAAGAAGGCTTCTGCTGGCATACGTCCCAGCGGGCTCATTCAGACG
This sequence comes from Eucyclogobius newberryi, assembly GCF_026437365.1. Classification (NCBI taxonomy): domain Eukaryota; kingdom Metazoa; phylum Chordata; class Actinopteri; order Gobiiformes; family Gobiidae; genus Eucyclogobius; species Eucyclogobius newberryi. The sequence continues at coordinate 901,101 of NW_027315735.1, read as the reverse complement.
TATCAGCAGTGAGAACACATGCTTAACCTTAGCAACATGGCCGCTCCACATAGAAGACAATAAGTGCTATGTCCCAGTTATGTTAGGATGGGGATAAATAGTACATAGATAAAGCTTTATAAATATGCAAAGGGTAAAGAATATGATGCCATGTGATTCAGATGCATAACTCCATTAGACTGTGGGTGTTGTAAGTGAAAATTCAACATTTGAGTAGAGCATATTTTTCCTTATCAAATTAGCTTTGTTGTCAATTGAAACGTGTGCAGTTTCACAAAATTCCCACGTTAGCCCTATTTGGACGGGATTTGTTTTAGAGTTGGTAAAATTGAAATTACATCACGACATTTTTTAGAGTCGGTAAATGTCAGTTTTTACAGCCTCAAAAATTCTCCATTTCAACTTTAAATGGAGAACGAGGGAAAAGTCTCACCGCTAAAATATGCTATAACGTAGATTGATTTGTGTAAGTTCATGTGCACCAACAAGTCAACACTGTGCTGATTCCCTGAGCGGCCTGAAAACGTGCTTTTTAGTTTGTGTGAAACGTATTTCCTCTGCAGGTCAGCAGCCCTGTAATTCAACCAGAAGAAGGTTTTTGTGGCGTAAGGCGGCGCCCAGACGGACTTCCGGAATGAGGTGAATATACATTTGAATAAAGCCAGAACCTTTTCGTTTATACAATACCTGTTATTTAGTTAGACATTAGGATTTTGGGCGTTACAAAAATACATTTAATTGAATTAAAGAGGTTCTTCTGTTTTAATCCATTTTAGGTTTGTTGTTAGCGTTAGGTAGCTTTACAAGTCTTCCCTGTATTATTACCTGTGCATTAGCTTCAACCCACTGACTTAGAACCTTTGAGTTTGCTGAATTACAGTACTTTGAATTTGGGAACATTTTTACAGATATTTTAAGAGAAATGGATGATTTGCACAAGGCTAGAAGCACAACAACATGTGTCATTATTACAATTTACCGAGGACCTTAGGCAAAATGAATCCCGGCTTTTTATTTAGGAAGTGTCTGCAGAGCCGCAGCGCGCGGCCGAAACTGCCATGTTATTTTTGTGACGGCCGCGCGCCGCGGCTCCTGAAACTGCACAGCTATTTGACCGCGTTTTAGCGCCGTTTTAGACCGCGCAGGGTTAAGGTTAAGGTTAGAGTTAGGGTTAAGGGTTAGGGTAAGGGTTAGGGTTAGGGTTAGGGTTAGGGTTAAGGTTAAGGTTAAGTGTTAGGGTTAGGGTTAGGGTTAAGGTTAAGGTTAGGGTTAAGGGTTAGGGTAAGGGTTAGGGTTAGGGTTAGGGTTAGGGTTAGGGTTAGGGTTAAGGTTAGGGTTAAGGGTTACGGTAAGGGTTAGGGTTAGGGTTAGGGTTAAGGTTAAGTGTTAGGGTTAAGGTTAAGGGTTAGGGTAAGGGTTAGGGTTAGGGTTAGGGTTAGGGTTAGGGTTAAGGTTAAGGTTAAGGTTAAGGGTTAGGGTTAAGGTTAAGGTTAAGGGTTAGGGTTAGGGTTAAGGTTAAGGGTTAGGGTTAAGGTTAAGGGTTAGGGTTAGGGTTAAGGGTTAGGGTTAGGGTTAAGGTTAAGGGTTAGGGTTAAGGTTAAGGGTTAGGGTTAGGGTTAAGGTTAAGGTTAAGGTTAAGGGTTAGGGTTAAGGTTAAGGGTTAGGGTTAAGGGTTAGGGTTAGGGTTAAGGGTTAAGGTTAAGGGTTAGGGTTAAGGGTTAGGGTTAGGGTTAAGGGTTAGGGTTAGGGTTAAGGTTAAGGTTAAGGGTTAAGGTTAAGGGTTAGGGTTAGGGTTAAGGTTAAGGGTTAGGGTTAAGGTTAAGGGTTAGGGTTAGGGTTAAGGTTAAGGGTTAAGGGTTAGGGTTAGGGTTAAGGTTAAGGTTAAGGGTTAGGGTTAGGGTTAAGGTTAAGGTTAAGTGTTAGGGTTAGGGTTAAGGTTAAGGGTTAGGGTTAAGGGTTAGGGTAAGGGTTAGGGTTAAGATTAAGGTTAAGGGTTAGGGTTAGGGTTAGGGTTAAGGTTAAGGTTAGGGTTAAGGGTTAGGGTAAGGGTTAGGGTTAGGGTTAGGGTTAAGGTTAAGGTTAAGTGTTAGGGTTAAGGTTAAGGGTTAGGGTAAGGGTTAGGGTTAGGGTTAGGGTTAGGGTTAAGGTTAAGGTTAAGGGTTAGGGTTAAGGTTAAGGGTTAGGGTTAGGGTTAAGGTTAAGGGTTAGGGTTAAGGTTAAGGGTTAGGGTTAGGGTTAAGGGTTAGGGTTAAGGTTAAGGGTTAGGGTTAAGGTTAAGGGTTAGGGTTAGGGTTAAGGTTAAGGGTTAGGGTTAAGGTTAAGGGTTAGGGTTAAGGGTTAGGGTTAGGGTTAAGGGTTAGGGTTAAGGTTAAGGGTTAGGGTTAAGGGTTAGGGTTAGGGTTAAGGTTAAGGGTTAGGGTTAAGGTTAAGGGTTAAGGTTAAGGGTTAGGGTTAGGGTTAAGGTTAAGGGTTAGGGTTAAGGTTAAGGTTAAGGGTTAGGGTTAGGGTTAAGGTTAAGGGTTAAGGGTTAGGGTTAAGGTTAAGGGTTAGGGTTAGGGTTAAGGTTAAGGTTAGGGTTAAGGTTAAGGGTTAGGGTAAGGGTTAGGGTTAAGGTTAAGGGTTAGGGTTAGGGTTAAGGTTAAGGGTTAGGGTTAAGGGTTAGGGTTAAGGTTAAGGGTTAGGGTTAGGGTTAAGGTTAAGGGTTAGGGTTAAGGTTAAGGGTTAGGGTTAGGGTTAAGGGTTAGGGTTAGGGTTAAGGTTAAGGGTTAGGGTTAAGGTTAAGGGTTAGGGTTAGGGTTAAGGTTAAGGGTTAGGGTTAAGGTTAAGGTTAAGGGTTAGGGTTAGGGTTAAGGGTTAGGGTTAAGGGTTAGGGTTAAGGTTAAGGTTAAGGGTTAGGGTTAGGGTTAGGGTTAGGGTTAGGGTTAGGGTTAAGGTTAAGGGTTAGGGTTAAGGTTAAGGGTTAGGGTTAGGGTTAAGGTTAAGGGTTAGGGTTAAGGTTAAGGGTTAGGGTTAAGGGTTAAGGTTAAGGGTTAGGGTTAGGGTTAAGGTTAAGGGTTAGGGTTAGGGTTAAGGTTAAGGGTTAGGGTTAGGGTTAAGGTTAAGGGTTAGGGTTAAGGTTAAGGTTAAGGGTTAGGGTTAGGGTTAAGGGTTAGGGTTAAGGGTTAGGGTTAAGGTTAAGGTTAAGGGTTAGGGTTAGGGTTAGGGTTAAGGTTAAGGGTTAGGGTTAGGGTTAGGGTTAAGGTTAAGGGTTAGGGTTAGGGTTAAGGGTTAGGGTTAGGGTTAAGGTTAAGGGTTAGGGTTAAGGGTTAAGGTTAAGGGTTAGGGTTAGGGTTGAGGTTAAGGTTAAGGGTTAGGGTTAGGGTTAAGGTTAAGGGTTAGGGTTAGGGTTAAGGTTAAGGGTTAGGGTTAGGGTTAAGGTTAAGGTTAAGGGTTAGGGTTAGGGTTAAGGTTAAGGTTAAGGGTTAGGGTTAGGGTTAAGGTTAAGGGTTAGGGTTAAGGTTAAGGGTTAGGGTTAGGGTTAGGGTTAAGGTTAAGGTTAAGGGTTAGGGTTAGGGTTAAGGGTTAGGGTTAGGGTTAAGGTTAAGGGTTAGGGAAATGCCGCGGTCTCTGAAACTGCGGCTCTCCAGCCACGGCCTTTTATTTAATCAATTAAGCAGAAGAAAAGCCTGATCACAGCATCTGGAGACCATCTTCATAACAGAGAACTTTAAAATGTTAGAACCAAAGTGTGAACGTTTCTTTCAAACTGTCACAACCAACATAGCCATAATCTTTGGTGTAAAAGTAACTGCACTGCATGACACACAGCATGTGCACACAGTCTGGTAATACACATCCACATATGAGCTGTTATTCTGTTTGTTTATTTGAAAATGAAGATATCCCTCTTTCTGTGGACCCCTTTGGTTTTGGCTTCAGGCTTTTTAGTTGCTCATCATTTTCACAGGGCCCTGGGCTGTGTTATTGACTCAGTTTAGTTTTTAAGCTGCTATTTATTCAGTGATCAGACAAACTGTGGATCCCAAAGAGATGGTCATAGGATAGTTGGATTCCCCCCTAACCTTTCCTTGTATTGTATTGGCTGAGAGCAGGACACACCACACATGGCAAAAGCTGTCCACAGTTCTTGCCTCAAAACAAGTCAGAGAAACGACAGCGATTACGTGATAAACGTAGATAATATTGTCAGAAAACAGACTCCTCCCTCTATGGAGCACAAAAAGGCTCTTGGCCAAGCATTATAGGAGTGTAGTATTTCTGCTTGTCCAAGTATTGTCGTGTTATTCACGTCCTCCCACTTCAGAACGAGGCTGATATTCAAAGTAGATATTGATTCAAGAATTGGATTAAGATTTCAAATATGCCACATATTATGAGAGTGTGGACTTGTACATTTTAACAGTATAAATAACCACTGTCCACTGTCAATTAGGCCTTTATTTTATGTCAAATTGTTTAAAGTGATAAACCACCTCAAACCTATCTAGGCGATCTGGCTATTTGTAATTTATGGATATTTTTGAAGTGCTGGTTTGTAAAGGTGGAATTAAACTGAGGGCCACAGATGACATGACAAGTCTTCAAAGATTTGCATTTGACATTGGTTTGACTGAGCCACTTTAATAAGGCAGAGTTTTTCAAAATTTGCAGAAAAAAGTACTAATTGTAGTCCTTTAGGCCATTCAGCAGGAGGCCTGGGGGCTAACACAAATTGGTCTGAGGGTAACATTTAGCCCCCGGGCCATAGTTTGGAAACCCCTGGTTTAAAGAGATCAGACTTTTGGGGAAACTGGGGCTTTTTCACACTTTTTATTCAAGAGCACACTGCTCATCATCAGTGCCTTGGATTGAAATATGTAATACAACTATTGTATGTCTTATTGTGATAAAACATTAAAGACAAGACAATTGACTGTGACAAATGACCCCCGTCAGTGTTGGTTGTCACAGTTTGGGGTTGATATGGCAATAATAATACTTTCATTGTATTGAGGGACATTCAGTTTTGTCGGACGAGGAGTGGGATGAAGGACCGCGGGGCCTCACATCTGGGTGGAGTTCGGTTGGAAGAATGTGACAGGATGTCGAGGCGCTGTATTCACAGGGACGGGCAGAATGTGGGAGAAACTGGACTAACCCTAACCCTACTGGAACATACTGGAACTTACTGGAACCTACTGAAACCTACTGGAACCTACTGGAACCTACTGGAACATACTGGAACCTACTGGAACATAGTGGAACCTACTGGAACCTACTGGAACCTACTGGAACATACTGGAACCTACTGAAACCTACTGGAACCTACTGGAACATACTGGAACTTACTGGAACCTACTGAAACCTACTGGAACCTACTGGAACATACTGGAACCTACTGGAACATAGTGGAACCTACTGGAACCTACTGGAACCTACTGGAACATACTGGAACCTACTGGAACATAGTGGAACCTACTGGAACCTACTGGAACTTACTGGAACCTACTGGAACATACTGGAACCTACTGGAACATAGTGGAACCTACTGGAACCTACTGGAACCTACTGGAACATACTGGAACCTACTGGAACATAGTGGAACCTACTGGAACATACTGAAACCTACTGGAACCTACTGAAACCTACTGGAACCTACTGGAACATACTGGAACCTACTGAAACCTACTGGAACCTACTGGAACATACTGAAACATACTGGAACCTACTGAAACCTACTGGAACCTACTGGAACATAGTGGAACATACTGGAACCTACTGGAACCTACTGGAACCTACTGGAACATAGTGGAACCTACTGAAACCTACTGGAACCTACTGGAACATACTGGAATCTACTGGAACATAGTGGAACCTACTGGAACATACTGGAACTTACTGGAACCTACTGGAACATAGTGGAACCTACTGGAACATACTGGAACTTACTGGAACCTACTGGAACATACTGGAACTTACTGGAACCTACTGAAACCTACTGGAACCTACTGGAACATACTGGAACATACTGGAACCTACTGGAACCTACTGGAACATACTGAAACCTACTGGAACCTACTGGAACCTACTGGAACCTACTGGAACATACTGGAACCTACTGAAACCTACTGGAACCTACTGGAACATACTGGAACTTACTGGAACCTACTGAAACCTACTGGAACCTACTGGAACATACTGGAACCTACTGGAACATAGTGGAACCTACTGGAACCTACTGGAACCTACTGGAACATACTGGAACCTACTGGAACATAGTGGAACCTACTGGAACCTACTGGAACTTACTGGAACCTACTGGAACATACTGGAACCTACTGGAACATAGTGGAACCTACTGGAACCTACTGGAACCTACTGGAACATACTGGAACCTACTGGAACATAGTGGAACCTACTGGAACATACTGAAACCTACTGGAACCTACTGAAACCTACTGGAACCTACTGGAACATACTGGAACCTACTGAAACCTACTGGAACCTACTGGAACATACTGAAACATACTGGAACCTACTGAAACCTACTGGAACCTACTGGAACATAGTGGAACATACTGGAACCTACTGGAACCTACTGGAACCTACTGGAACATAGTGGAACCTACTGAAACCTACTGGAACCTACTGGAACATACTGGAATCTACTGGAACATAGTGGAACCTACTGGAACATACTGGAACTTACTGGAACCTACTGGAACATAGTGGAACCTACTGGAACATACTGGAACTTACTGGAACCTACTGGAACATACTGGAACTTACTGGAACCTACTGAAACCTACTGGAACCTACTGGAACATACTGGAACATACTGGAACCTACTGGAACCTACTGGAACATACTGAAACCTACTGGAACATAGTGGAACATAGTGGAACATACTGGAACATACTGGAACCCACTGGAACATACTGGAACATACTGAAACCTACTGGAACATACTGGAACCTACTGGAACCTACTGGAACCTACTGGCACCTACTGGAACATGGTGGAAACTACTGGAACATAGTGGAACATACTGGAACATACTGGAACATACTGGAACATAGTGGAACCTACTGGAACATACTGAAACCTACTGGAACATACTGGAACATACTGAAACATAGTGGAACATACTGGAACATACTGGAACCCACTGGAACATACTGGAACATACTGAAACCTACTGGAACATACTGGAACATACTGAAACCTACTGGAACATACTGGCACCTACTGGAACATGGTGGAAACTACTGGAACATACTGGAACATACTGGAACATACTGGAACATACTGGAACATAGTGGAACCTACTGGAACATACTGGAACCTACTGGAACATACTGGAACATAGTGGAACCTACTGGAACATAGTGGAACCTACTGGAACATACTGGAAGGACTGGATTAATATCATAACAGACATACACACAATGGAAAAAATAACCCCAGGACTCAACTCAAAAATAGACAAATATAAAAAAAAATAGATAAAATGGGACGATTATTCAGATCTTAATAAGCTCCAATTCTTTATTTTCTACTTGTACTCCTTTACTTGCCTTATGTTCTACCTCCTGCTCGTTCCTCGTGTAGTTTTTGTGCGTGTGTGGATGTTTAGCTTTTTCTTTTCCCTTGTGTTGTTTTATTTTTGTTGATCTACGTTCTGATAAAAAATAAAATGGCAAAAAAAGGAAAAGTGGTAGAAATGAGAACTGGGATTGGCCTGAAGTTTTAATTTTGCCGTAGAGGTTTAGAAAAATCCCAATACTATAAAGTCACGCCGGAAGCTAATTATCTACGTGTAAACTATTGTCCATAACACTGTTGTTTCCAGTAAAACTCTGATAAACATTTTGATAACTTAGAGGTTTATAACGTTTCAGAAACAGATCATTTGTCTTCTGCTCATTACTCACTACAAAGCTGATTAGCCCCGAGCACGTAATAAAACATTTCATTTATATAAGTCAGATTGATGTGCTTCCCTGAGGAACCCCCTCCCCCCGCCTTCCCTCCTCTGTGGCTCCTCTGTGGCTCCTCTGTGGCTCCTCTGTGGCTCCTCCAGCTCACAGCCCATATGCCCTCGCCTCCAGGGAGCAGCAGATTTCCACCTGGGCTCTTGGGTTATTAAACCCATGTTTACATGTTTACATGTTTATGACGCCTTATTAAACCCATGTTTACATGTTTATGACGCCTTATTAAACCCATGTTTACATGTTTATGACGCCTTATTAAACCCATGTTTACATGTTTACATGTTTATGACGCCTTATTAAACCCATGTTTACATGTTTATGACGCCTTATTAAACCCATGTTTACATGTTTATGACGCCTTATTAAACCCATGTTTACATGTTTATGACGCCTTATTAAACCCATGTTTACATGTTTACATGTTTATGACGCCTTATTAAACCCATGTTTACATGTTTATGACGCCTTATTAAACCCATGTTTACATGTTTACATGTTTATGACGCCTTATTAAACCCATGTTTACATGTTTATGACGCCTTATTAAACCCATGTTTACATGTTTATGACGCCTTATTAAACCCATGTTTACATGTTTATGACGCCTTATTAAACCCATGTTTACATGTTTACATGTTTATGACGCCTTATTAAACCAATGTTTACATGTTTATGACGCCTTATTAAACCCATGTTTACATGTTTATGACGCCTTATTAAACCCATGTTTACATGTTTACATGTTTATGACGCCTTATTAAACCCATGTTTACATGTTTACATGTTTATGACGCCTTATTAAACCCATGTTTACATGTTTATGACGCCTTATTAAACCCATGTTTACATGTTTACATGTTTATGACGCCTTATTAAACCAATGTTTACATGTTTATGACGCCTTATTAAACCCATGTTTACATGTTTACATGTTTATGACGCCTTATTAAACCCATGTTTACATGTTTACATGTTTATGACGCCTTATTAAACCCATGTTTACATGTTTATGACGCCTTATTAAACCCATGTTTACATGTTTACATGTTTATGACGCCTTATTAAACCAATGTTTACATGTTTATGACGCCTTATTAAACCCATGTTTACATGTTTATGACGCCTTATTAAACCCATGTTTACATGTTTATGACGCCTTATTAAACCCATGTTTACATGTTTATGACGCCTTATTAAACCCATGTTTACATGTTTACATGTTTATGACGCCTTATTAAACCCATGTTTACATGTTTACATGTTTATGACGCCTTATTAAACCCATGTTTACATGTTTATGACGCCTTATTAAACCCATGTTTACATGTTTATGACGCCTTATTAAACCCATGTTTACATGTTTATGACGCCTTATTAAACCAATGTTTACATGTTTATGACGCCTTATTAAACCCATGTTTACATGTTTACATGTTTATGACGCCTTATTAAACCCATGTTTACATGTTTATGACGCCTTATTAAACCCATGTTTACATGTTTATGACGCCTTATTAAACCAATGTTTACATGTTTATGACGCCTTATTAAACCCATGTTTACATGTTTATGACGCCTTATTAAACCAATGTTTACATGTTTATGACGCCTTATTAAACCCATGTTTACATGTTTATGACGCCTTATTAAACCCATGTTTACATGTTTATGACGCCTTATTAAACCCATGTTTACATGTTTACATGTTTATGACGCCTTATTAAACCCATGTTTACATGTTTATGACGCCTTATTAAACCCATGTTTACATGTTTATGACGCCTTATTAAACCCATGTTTACATGTTTATGACGCCTTATTAAACCCATGTTTACATGTATGGAGTACGTTATTACATCTACATGAGATGACGAGCCATGACGTCCCCATCCGTGGATATTCAACAGTGACAAAGATGTTCTTATTCAAACTATACATGAATGAAGAAACCTAAGACACATGATTAGAATTGGCAGCAAAACAGGCCATATTATTTCAGTTCTAATCCACAGTGTCAGCAGAGGGTGCAACGCTGTCTGCTGGCATACTCATGAGAGAAGCAGAGTAAATGAGGCCAAAGAAATAGCTGTGGTACATCTCGGTGAATGACATTTGAGCACTAAAACTGAAAGCTGAAAATGTGTAAAAGTTGTTTGCACTTTAAAAACACAGAGGAGCTTTATGGATTCCTACCTAATGACATCAGAGGGTGGAACGTACCATGTGTCGATGAAACAAAATACCAGGTAACGTTTGAATTTGGTTGTTTTTGTGTCAGAACCTCTAACTTTTCTTGGCTTTGTAGGAAATGTTTATGGTTAAATACCGACAAAAGCGTTTGGCTTTGTATTAACAATATTATACATTTAGAAAAGGGTTTACTGGGATGAACATGTTTAAGGAATATTGTACCAGCGGCATATAGTTAAATATATGCGTTTATATTTTTTTTAGCAATATTATATATTATGCTTCTGTTATCCTTAGGTTTGCAGAGGGCTTAAACCGCTCTACAGATTTACAAAAGTGAAGAAATACAGAAAAAAAAGAAACGCATACTTCAATTTAGGCATTACTTTTCTTTCTCCAAATGCCAAATACACGATAAAGGTGAAGCAAATGCAGTCTCCACTACCATAAACAGCCAACTGTCAATCAGGTGCAGACCGATGCTCCACTCATGCACACCTTCATTCTTTGTAGAGCTCCTGAATAGGAGGTAGAGAAGGGATTTGGTCTAGGGGGGGGCCCTTCTGTGTAATGAGAGGATCTGTTGTGTGGCGAGGGGACAATTTCCCCCAGACGCCTCCAACACTGGCTTCTGTCAAATATAAATCACCAACTGCGAACAATCAGACAACCAGAGCCATAGCCCACCACATTTCCATAGAAACACCTTCATGTGCGCGAGCGTTCTGTCTGGAGATGCATGTTCTCACCACAGATCCAGCATAACGAGACACACCATTTGTTCTTTGCTCGGCCAGCACCAGCAGCAAGTGAGCGTGACCGGTGCAGACCTTTGGATATGCGAGCCATGCTTCACTAATACCAAATTAGAACATCACCATGAATGAGGATGTCATTAGGCTCTGATTAATTGCAGTCTATAATGTGTCACGTAGCCTGAGCATGTAAATAGATTCGATTCTGCAGAAAGGATGCACATTGGTGGGGTAGGTAGATCTTTAAGCACACTCAAAGGTTGATGCATATTGGCAGCATGTTTTTTGCCAATCCGCCTCAGTGCAGCACTGGCTATAGAAGTGGCCAGACATTACACACATTCAGAATTGTAAAACAAAATCGGTCCCATCAAAGTATCAAAAAGCAAAGTCGCTATGAATGCTTGGCAGTCACAAGCCAGTTATCCCTAAAAATTCAGAAGGAACCGGAATCCCCGCTTCCATGGTCTGTAAGGAACACCATGATGCATCATTGGAATTGCTCTAGAGCTGGGGTGGTCATTATGTCGATTGCAATCTTCCGGTTGATCTCTGAGGCAGTGGGGGTCGACTATAAAGCCCTGTCTGTTTATTTGCAGTTTATTGTCTGGCATAAAGTGACAGTGGATAAAAGCGCTGAACAACGATGCAACAGTACAAGATGTCAGCGATCCGGTCCCGCTGCGGTGCTCTAACAGAAGCTTACGAGCCGAACAAAGTGTGGGCAATCCTGCTCTTCACTTTGGCATCTTGTGTTTTAAAGTACCGTTACTTTCCAAGCACTCCATCTACTGGCAGCAGAGGGAATTACCATGGGGATACAAACAAAAGTTATCTTCCCCCCGGCGTGCAAATATAAGCAATTTACTGAAGTCTCAGAATCATATGTAAATAAGATAAATGAAAAGCTAAACATTTTCTAAAAATGTCTTTGATTCGTGATAATATACATGACAATACACCACTTTTCCATTAGTACCTACTCGGCTCGGCTCTAAGCTCGTGGCCCCGCTCAGCCCTGATCGCATTTCCATTACAGCTGGTGCTCAGTGGTGCTGTGTAAAACTGGGCGTGGAAACGGCGCAAAAGGAGAGACAAAAACTGAAATACATGACAACTGCTGCACTACAATATAGTAACTATAAAACATCAGAAAAACTGCCAAAGTAAGCATCAATAAAGCCGAGCGAAGCAGACAAACTTACGCACACAGAAGGACACAAACACGGAGAAAAGTGGACAGGTCAAAACTTTATTACTCAGCTCTGAAGCTTGTGTTCTCATCCATGTCCTTGTTGGATTTTCCTCCCAAATTCAATGAGACTCCAAAAAATATTGCTAATAATCCAGTTTGAAGCATTCTTCATATCAAAATTATAATACATTAAGCGAATGTAGAGCTTCACATGAGTTTGTTTATGATCCACACGGGAAGAGCAGGTGAAGCTGCTGCAGATTACACAGTAAACTCACTTCCTGTGCAGCTTATCGTCAACTTTCTGTGAATTAAACGATTTTATCTGCTCTAATGCACCACATTTAAAAAAAAAACATAATACTACAGTGTGAATGTGCATCTAAACTAGAAAGGCAGTGCTCCACTTGTTTTCCTTGTCATCTTGAAGCGAGTGGTTTTAAGAAACAGCTGATGCTAGCTGCATTAGCTTTAGCACCACTTGTTGTCACAGTTGTCCTATGGACAGGAAATATGGCTGCCATCCATCGTATAGGCTAGAAATTGGTGTCTTGCTGGTTTGTGGGAAATGTCTCTAGCAGCTATACCAACTAGATTTGATACTGCACTTGTGCAAAATACCTTTTCAAGTTTTAAACCATGCAATACATGGAGTTGTATTTGTTTCCTTGTGCATGTTTGAGTAATCCAGCCAAACATCTCCTTCTCCAGAGCTGAATAGACTTGTCTCCTCCTGATTTGTGTCAGCAATCTGAGTCTAAGCTGTTTTCTATCCGAACACATTTATAACACTTGTTTGAGATATTCAAACTCCACATTGCAACAGCACAAACACACTGCAGTCAACATGAATGATCCTTTTTAATTGTCCATAATAAACATTTGTCCATTTAAATATGTAACATGATTGTTTCTTTCATTTTGATGTAGCCCAAAGTCATGAGAACTCATTCATCACAGGTTTTGGATTAAAGTAGCAGAAGTAGCTGTCATAGCATCCCCCCTGCAGCTTCATTGAGAAAAGACATTGTCAGAAAATAGACATTAAAGCCTTTTTCATTTCTTTCTTTCTTTCATTATCATAATAAGACAGTTTGGCAATCAATGTTGCGTAGTTGGTTTTGCACCCAGAAACAGCAGGGGGCTACGACGGACACTTCAATGCCCTGGAAATACATATTTAGTCACAAGGACTTACAAAGGCATTCTATAAAGTGAAAATGTTACTTTAAATGACAAATGTACATTATTTAATTGTTATCAGCCTTTAAAGTGCTCTAGAGTACTTTCAATTTGTCATCATATCTCTC